>NC_051183.1:6626305-6886305 GCF_013339695.2 Rhipicephalus sanguineus
ACGGTATCTGCTAGGATACACGTAGTTCCTAAACGGTAAAATGAAGTACGTTGTTCTTCTGAGGGAGCCATACGTAGACCAAGTTTCAGGAGATTTAGTTGAGCCCATGACACTTTGAAATCCGTGACGTCACCATTGGAAATTTTGGCGGCAAATTTAAAAAGCGATATTTTTGACATTTATTTGCTCCTCAATTAATAAACTTATGTTGGCGAAATTAACCGCATAGTTGTTCAGGGTATAACTTATCACTGTAAAATAATTCATTGTTTTGATTTGGTAAATCTAACTGCTTCGTGAGCGAGCTTTAAATACTGGCCATATAGCGTGTTCGGCGCACCGTCGGACATATAACAATGGTTTACGTAGAGATTGATGTTCTCACTCAGTTTCCTTAGTGCTCGGACCTCGCTCGATGAATTGTTTGGCTCACTGGCGGTCTATTTTCGACGCTCCGCATATTGTTCCGAAAAATAAGGTCGATCAGCGCAGACGAGATATACACTACGGGAAAGCATTACGTCACAACACTGGCGAGCGAATAGCTTCTTTTCCTTGCAGTGGCCGCCCGCCACGTGACCCCCGAGATGCCGCACATTGGTCGAGCATGTTCGCGCTGCTTTGCCTGCACTCCAGGCGCGCTCTGATGTGGCGGTCATGCGATGTGGTCATACTCGATGCGGTCATACCCACGTTTATACAATAAGCCGAGCTGGCTGCACGTTTGCAGCGCTTGCTTGCCGTGAACGTCAGCGTCGCCGAAGGGCCAAATCGTCTGTCAGAGACAGAGAAGCGACAGCGAACGCCAGCGTCGGGAGTTGGAAAGAGATCTACGGAAGAGATAAGCGGAGGCGAAACGCCAGTGCCGGGATTTAGACGCACCGCTCTCAGAGCACAAAACAGTAGAAAAGCAGTAGAACGGAGACCATAGAACAAAAAATTAGATAATCGCGAAACATCGGGCAATCACAAGAAAAGAACAGAAAGGATATAAATATCACATAATCACGCGAAAGGAAAAGCGCACATGATTACAGTCTATATCAGACCAGGATCGGCGAGAACACAATTTAAAATTTTGTGACGCACTGTAATGATCATGGGTGGGATTTACGTGCGAAACGAAGAGATGGTTATGAGGCACGCCGTGCTGGGAAATTACTGATTAATTTTGCCCGCTCGCGGTTGTTTAACGTGCACCTAAATCTAAAGACACGGGAGTTCTTTGCATCTCGCCCTTATTGACATATTACGCAGCCGGGAATCGAACCCGCGTCCTCGGGCTCAGCGCGCGTCAGCTGACGTGTGAAGCTATTACGGCGTGTTTTGCAAATCAGTTCTGCGGAATCCCGCAAGGTGGCGGACGGGTTAAGAAGGGAAGAAGGCCGAAGAAAAATTCCTAAGCGCACTACTCCGGGCTTAGATGGGGTTCCCGTCAGCCTCATTACGAACTCGGGCATAACACTAAAGAAGCACTGCTGAAAGCCGTAGAAAAGTGCTTACAGGAGAGGGAAATACCAGACAGTTGGAGAAAAAGTAGAATGAACTTAATCTATAAAGGCAAGGGAGAAAAGGATAACATTCGCTCGTATAGACCGCTAACAATTACATCGGTGCTATACAGGTTGGCGATGCAGGCAGTAAAATTAAAATAGAAGCATGGGTAGAACAAAATGATATTTTGGGAGAACTTCAGAATGGATTTCGAATCGACAGGCGGTTAGACGATAATCTGTTTGTTCTTACCCAGTGTATAGAAATATCTAAAATAGAAAACAGGCCTTATACGTAGCTTATCTAGATATCACCGGGGCGTATGACAACGTTAATCAGGAAATTTTGTGGGATATATTGAAGGAAGTGGGCATAGGTGACGACTGTGTACAGCTTTTGAGGGAAATATACCGAGGAAATACAGTTTGTATAGAATGGGAAGGAATAAGTAGCAAGGACAGCGTTGAAATTAGCAAGGGGCTGAGACAGGGATGCCCTTTGTCCCCGCTGTTATTCATGCTGTACATGGCGAGGATGGAAAAAGCGCTAGAAGGTAGCAACATTGGATTTAATTTGTCACACAAACAGGTCGGAGCGATGGTTGAGCAGAAGCTTCCAGGTCTATTTATGCTGATGATATTGTCTTATTTGCGGACAGTCAAGATGATATACAGCGACTGGCAGATATATGCGGAAGGGAGTGTGAGGCTCTAGGACTAGGATTTAGTGCAACAAAATGTGGATTGATGGTATTCAATGATCACGGAGACCATACGGTATTAATACAGGGCCAAAAAATACCGAGGGTAAGCGAGTACAAGTACCTCAGAGTATGGGTAAATGAGGGGGATAGATATATGGAGGTACAAGAGAAAGCATCGGTAGCAAAGGGAAAGAGGAATGCTTGCAATTATGAAGCACAGAGCTTTATGGGGATACAATAGGTACGAGGTGCTTCGAGGGCTGTGGAAGGGTGTGATGGTTCCGGGCTTACATTTGGGAACTCAGTGGTGTGCATGAAGTCAGAGGTGCAATCAGGAATGGATGTAAATCAAAGGACTGTGGGCCGCCTGGCGTTGGGCGCTCACGGGAAGACGACAAATGAGGCGGTAAAGGGTGATATGGGATGGACAGGCTTTGAAGTGAGGGAAGCGCAGAGCAAAATGAGATTCGAAGAGAGGCTGAGGAAAATGAAGGAGAGTAGATGGGCAGAGAAGGTTTTCAGGTATTTGTATAGAAAAAGCGTTGACACGCAGTGGAGAAAAAGAACTAGGAGGCTCACCAGTAAATATACGGCTGGCAGTGCGGGCGATATGGCAACAAGGAGCATTAAGCGGAAGGTCAGAGAGGCGGAGAGGACTTATTGGATGACAGCGATGGAAAAGAAGCCGGCTCTGAGTAACTACCGAAAAGGAAAAAACGAAATAAGGAGGGAAAGGTTTTATGATAATTCAAGGGGAAGCGCTTTACTGTTTGAAGCAAGGTCGGGCTGCCTTAGAACGCGTAGTTATAAAGCGAGATTTAGTAACGAAGAAGAACAATGTACATGCTGCGGGGGAACTAAGGAAACGATGGAACATGTACTGATTGATGTGGCGATATTCACCCAGGTATACGTGTGGGCACGAGTCTACATGAAGCCTTGGGTTTTAGGGACAACAATGGAAAGCTGAACACGTCCGCGATAGAAATAAGTAAGAGACGGTTAGAGTATTGGTGGCAGAAAAGTAGAGATAAAGAACAAAAATAAATAATGGGGGGAAAATAAGGTCATTCTGCCTTAAGAGGCAGAGAGATGGACCGTCAATTTATATTTTTTTGGTATAATAACATAGATTTAATCAAGGTAGATAAGGTATTAGGCCAACATGAAACAAGGAAGCTTCTTTTTTTTTTTTTTCGAGCCTGGTGGCAGACATGTCACCGCCCCGTTATAAAGGGGACGCTCATAGCATCCATCCATCCATCCGGAAAATAGACAACCACCTGTTTGTAGCACGAAGCCATAAGGAAGTCCATACGGATTTCTCAGAAATAAAGCGTCTTAGTTGCCGAAACATTCGTCCTGGTCCGCAATGAGGTCCGCAGTGTATGCGTAGTAAATGATGTGCGATTCTTTCGGGAAGGGCCCGCCATAGCGCAGGCTCTGCCGCGTATTACACGAAGCACGCGCTCCCGGGGAGAGCGAAACGGGAGCGGACGAGGCACGTGATCCGATTGCATCGAGGACAATAATCGGAAAGAGGCAGCACACGTATCGAGAGCTCCGCCGCCGCCGCCGCACTTCCCGCTCGCTGCACAGCTGGCGCGACGCTGCACCGCGGTCCCCTGGAAACTGCGAACGCCGCTCACAGGGAATGCGACAAGGTAAGCTTCCGACAGAAGCGGTTTTTTATCGAAGCCTGCGGTCGCATATGTCGCGGTATCCTATTTCTGTCGTTGTCTTTTTCAACTATTTGCGCACTTCCTCATTTGCCTGGATGCCACCGTTGTCGCTCTCGCTCGATCCGCACAAAAAAAAAAAAAAAAAGCCAAAATCGCACACGTACCCGAGAAAAGAAAGCAGGTGAACGACAACAAAAAATATAAAATGGACAAAATGCACGGCTATTGTTTGTGCCCGTGTTTTCATTTTCACGATTGAAAGTATGCACGCAACTAGTCCACCTATCCGCATTTTCGGCGCCTTCCCTCGTCAGTGTCGCTTGGTTTTTCGTATTCGTTTAAGAAGTCGCGCATATACGTTAAATTATACGGAACCGACTAGCGCGAGCTTTGACGTGAACATTCCCAACTTAACAACGAAACATGGAATGGACCGACCACTGCGAAAGCTGGGTTTCCCAGGCTGATTTAAAAACCCAACAATGGGCCGTAAAAGCAGCAGATGGCGACAGTGAAAGAGATATCAAAGGCTGGCTGTTACTATGAAAAGGTTGCCAGTCAGATATCTGACCTTGAGGGATACTCGAACAGGGAATGGAAGCAGGGCAATGGATCAAGGGCTCGTTTTCTTTCTTTTCTTTTTGTTAGACACAGCTTAATGAAGGCAACAGTCAATGAAGCGAAAAAATGCATAGGGACATTGATTTTAATTTTAGCTTTAGTGTAGCAATTAATACATAATGGAAACGAATTACAGTGGATGACCACTGCCGATAGAGAGCGAACCTAGAACCTTCGAAAATAAATAAAGAAACCAATAAAGAATGCGTCAATAAAGAACCTATCAGAGAAAGTGCTTTGTCGAATATTGCGATTCACACGCAGACGTCTATTGGCAATCAGGGCACGAGCACACACAGCCGATCGATGAGCGCATGAGTTGGAACACTGCGGCCGAATTTAATGCGGTATGCTCTTCATATCCCGACCTATAAAAAAATACAAGTAAGTGTGAGGTGTTGTCTCTTAACATTAAACAGATAAAAAGCTGAGAAAGAAAAAAAAAAACATTTGCGCCAGAACTCATACAATGTTTAAATGCCTCAGGCCACTATATCTCAGCATTTATTTATTTATTTATTTATTTATTTATTTATTTATTTATTTATTTTGTACTGGCAATCCCCAAAGATATTTTAGCAGGGTAGTAGTGCAATATTTTGTGGTGCAAATGTAGGCAACAAAACAAGCAAGATGGAATGCATTGCTTCTAAAAAAAGACAAATACACACAAATACAACAAATACATTGCTTATGTTATTGCTTATGCTATCGAAAATACAAATAGATCCAAATACAAAATAAAGACATTGGTTATACGAACAATTACATTGTTCATGCTATCGCTTATACTATACTTGTTTGCAAATTGCAGTTACGACCACAAATTTCCCGCAGTGCTTCTCACTGGGCGGATGGACGTGTATTGTCCGTATCAACGACGAGCGTGTTTTGTTGGCGCGCACGACGAACGCGGAGAGTGAGTGTTCAGCCTGCGGTGCTGTAATCCACGGAGGTGTATACTCCTGTCCGTGACGCACGCAGCCTTGACGATAGCGAGTCGCTCGGGGCAGAAATCAAGGTTTTCCTGCGTCCGAGGACTTCCCTCGGATGATTCCAGCTCTCTCTTCGTGCGACCAACCGTCGCCAGGCGACGACGTCGAATGCGCGCGAAAGGGTGTCATTTGGCTTCGAGGAAGCGTCATTTTGTAAAACGCGTCCGTGTAACACTAGTCGGGACGGGTTCGTAACGACACCACCAGGCCTTTGTGCGGGAGAGAGAGTCTATTCGCGCCTGGACATCTCGGGGGTCACGTGACCTGCTCAGAAACGTCACGCACGATGTAATACCACCGGCGCGCAGTTTGAATGAAAAGGAAGGTTCTGCCTGGCGTTGCAGTAATCATCGCTATTTTTCCAGCATCACTGGAGGGTGCCCGGGAAGCGAGTTTGTAATATGCAGAGCGCTCAACGCATGGCAACGGCAGCGGCGCGCTATTGGCTGCGCGCACACAGGGACGCCGCTGCCGACTCCGCCTAGCAACGGCCGCCACGACGAGACCACTGACCTCAGATCAGTGGACGAGACGGCGCGCTCTCCTTCTCGGGGTGCCTTTCGCGGGAATTTTAAACGGTGAACGCGGCCGCCGGGCCCCGTGGAATTTTCGTCGCCGCTTGTGAACTGCTACTGCTCTCGCGTTGACCGAAGACGCCGTCGTCGCCGTAGGGTTCGACTGTGCTTTGTGCATTTTGTTTTGTTATAACGGTGAACACGTTCGCTCATGAACATTTGTGTTGTCGCCACTGTCTTTTGTGCCTTGGCGCTGCAGCAAGATGCGATCGGCCGTTGTGTTCTACTGTGCGTTTACGCTTTTTTTCTTTCTTTAACAGTGAACACGCTCGCCCTTGAATATCTGTGCTGTCTGCTGTGTCTTTTGAGCCCTCGCGTGTTGTCGCAAGACATAATCGTTGTTGTGTTGGACTGATTGCTTTTGTTTATTTTTTTAACGCTGAACACGCTTTCACGTGAATATATGTGTTGTCGCCAGTGTTTTTTGTGATCTCCCGTTGTCGCAAGACGTTATCGCCGTGGGTTCGAGTGTGCGTTGTGTGTTTTTTTTATTATTTTTTTTCGCGGCTGTTCTTGCCAACGCATTTCGCAGCCCTGCAACGCCGGTGTTGTACGGCTATGACCACGGAAAACAGCGCATGTGAGACGTCGGCGCGCCGCGCGATCGAATGCGTTGAAGACAATGACAGTTCATCGCCTGACGTTGACGTGGTTCGGTGAACATCACTGACGAACAGGACGCCTGCAGCTGTGTAGAATATTACGGCTTGAAGACAAACACATCGTGGGTTGTAGACTTCGTGAAGTCAACAGCAAGGTGTGAAAGGTAATACAAAAATGGTGTTTCATAACTTCAAAAATAACTTGCGGCACCTTCCGTGGTAATTTAACTTCATGCTTTGGGGATAATGTCCAATGATGAGCCGTCTCAATTAGGTCGTATTATGTGTGCACTTCGCCCCCCTTATACGTGGCGTAAGCGGCTGGCGAAACAAAATCGAAAAAGTGCCGCAGCCACATACGTAATTGTGTTCTAGTTATTCTCCTATCTTATGGCGTAGGTACCATAAGATGGGAAAATAATCAGAGCAATCAGAACGCAATGTGAACCAGAGCTACATTACGGTTTCGCCACGAAAGTATTCCACAAACCTGCACATTTGGCCATACTCACTTAGGTCACCAACTTAAACCTCAGAGAAAGATCATACAAGTACATCCGATACTTCTTAACGAATAGGAAGGTTACATCCAACATGGGATAACTCGAGTCTGAGGTGAGGAGCAGGGGCGTAGCCAGAAATTCTTTTCGGGGGGATTCAACCATACTTTATGTATGTTCGTGCGTGCGTTTGTATGTGCGCGTGCATACATACGCAAGCAAAACTGAAAAATTTCGGGGGGGCAGGGTTGAACCCCCCAACCCCTCCCCCCCCTGGCGACGCCCCTGGTGAGGAGCATGGACAGTTTAGTTACACCTCAGGGCTCCATGATATCGCTCATGCTCTTAATCTCATTATGACAGGATTGTCACAAAAACGTGAAAACATCGAAGGAATCAATCGCTCCGTATACACGGATGATGTTGCCATATGGATCTCGCAAGGCAGTGATGGGTAAATGGAACAAAGATTACAGAAAGTGGTAGATAAAGTGGAAGTCTACCTCACAGGCTCTAGGCTTTAATTTTCACCAGAGAAATCAGAACTCCTTTATAGACCCATACTTAACTGCAGGTGGCCCAAGATATACATCAAAGAGAGAGAGTGCGAGGAGATACAGACTTGCGCGAAAAACGTGGGGGGCATCCCCATCATTGAACAAGTTAGGGTCCTTGTACTCAACATTGAGTCGAAGCGAACTAACAGCAATACTTTTATAAAAATAGAGTCTAAGGTCACTGAGGTCACTGGCTGATCAGGAGAATCACAAACAAGTATCACAGGATGAAGGAGGCTAGTATTCTTAGGCTTAAATGGAACAAAACAGAAAAGGACAAAATCAGTATGTTCGTAAGGAAAGCTTTTAAGCAGGCCCTAGGCTGCCCGAAAGCACCAGCATAGAGAGATTAACGCACCTGGGCATGCATAGCCCCTTAGAAGGATTGACTGAAGCTCATTTGGAAAGAATTGCCAGCACCTGGACTGACAGAATATAGTTAAATTACAAACAATAACGAGCAAGGACCCAAGGTTGCATCGGCCAGAGATTGGGAGCCAGATTGACATTGCAAATTTACTAAAAAGAAATACACACAAAATTCAATTAGGGCAGTAGAACGAGCACACATAATACGACCTAATTGAGGACGGCTCATTATTGGACATTATCCCCAAAGCATGAAGTTAAATTGCCACGCAGGTGCCGCAAGTTATTTTTGAAGTTACGAAACACCATTTTTGTATTACCTTTCACACCTTGCTGTTGACTTCACGAAGTCTACAACCCACGATGTGTTTGTCTTCAAGCCGTAATATTCTACACAGCTGCAGGCGTCTTGTTCATCAGTGATGTTCGCCCGAACCACGTCAACGTCAGGCGATGAACTGTCATTGTCTTCAACGCATTCGATCGTGCGGCGCCGACGTCTCACATGCGCTGTTTTCCGTGGTCATAGCCGTACAACACCGGCGTTGCAGGGCTGCGAAAGGCGTTGGCAAGAACAGCCGCGAAAAAAAAAAATAATAAAAAAAAAACACAACGGCACACGCGAACCCACGGCGATCACGTCTTGCGACAACGGGAGATCACAAAAAACACTGGCGACAACACACATATTCACGTGAAAGTGTGTTCAGCGTTAAAAAATAAACAAAAGCAATCAGTCCAACACAACAACGATTATGTCTTGCGACAACACGCGAGGGCTCAAAAGACACAGCAGACAGCACAGATATTCAAGGGCGAGCGTGTTCACTGTTAAAAAAAAGAAAAAAAAAGCGTAAACGCACAGTAGAACACAACGGCCGATCGCATCTTGCTGCAGCGCCAAGGCACAAAAGACAGTGGCGACAACACAAATGTTCATGAGCGAACGTGTTCACCGTTATAACAAAACAAAATGCACAAAGCACGTCGAACCCTACGGCGACGACGGCGTCTTGGGTCAACGCGAGAGCAGTAGCAGTTCACAAGCGGTGACGAAAATTCAACGGGGCCCGGCGGCCGCGTTCACCGTTTAAAATTCCCGCGAAAGGCACCCCGAGGAGGAGAGCGCGTCGTCTCGTCGTGGCGGCCGTTGCTAGGCGGAGTCCGCAGCGGCGTCCCTGTGTGCGCGCAGCCAATAGCGCGCCGCTGCCGTTGCCGTGCGTTGAGCGCTCTGCATATTACAAACTCGCGCCCGGGAAGCGCATATTGAGGATCTAGTGGATACAGAGCTAGCAACCGGGCCTGCACGCGGATTGGCTGCTTTCACCATAGGACGCTCTGATGTCATACCATAGCAACGGCGGAACGGCGGTGGGCGCCAGCGGCGCCCGACCGCGCCGCTGTTTCGTACGCCGATTTTTTCTGCGCGCTGTGATGGCGGCGGGGTACTGGTACATTTGAAGCTTTGAAGGTCTCGTCTGGCTGTGCTGCTGTGTTGTCTTCTCTGGTGTTGTGTGATGATATACGCCGCGCTGTGTAAACATATACGCGGTGTAAGCATTACGCCAAAGTGGCTGCATATGTAAGTAATCGCGCGCGAGCCTGCACGGCCCACTGCTTTGCTCGCGCATATCGCGTACGTGGGATGCCGGATCAAGTGAAAGAAGAGTTCTTCGTGGCCGTGAAAAAAAATGAAGCCTGTGGCAGACAGGGCGGCGAAGAATGTGAACCATCGATCGTGGACTCAGCCCAACAGTACGATGCGTGGTGCAAAGGTATGTGAAAGTGTTTAGTAATTAAGCGACAATAAGCCTACATTTCCTGCTCGCGCTGTTACGGAGGCCCAAATATTTTTGTTTTGTTCTTGTGTTCGGTTGCTACGCAAAGTAGCGGTGTTATTTCCCATCAGTCTTATATCCCCTCTGCGCTCGTCCCCATATATAACGTTAATTTCGTGACTGCATTTTCTTAACGTGTTCTTATACTTTGCTTTTGTCACCTCGTAATTCTGCGCGAGCATGGTGATGCTGCGATCTGTTGCGCTTTACGTCGTAAGAAAGGTCTGTCTAGTAGGGGACTCCTCAATTTTGTTGCTTGGTGCATTCGCCGTAACACCAGTGTCCTACCGAAAAAGCATGTTTGATTGTGACGGGTACAGCTGTGCGAAGAACAGCCAGTGCCAGCAGTGTTTGTAAACTCGGGCGTTTCTTGCTTCCAGAGACAGCAAAGGATATATTTAGCATAAGGGGTGAGAGGTGTCGTATGCAACCACAAAATGCTGCTTACGTAGTTCAGGCGGGCTGAAAATAAAATAATAAAAGAAAGCAAACCTAATTTCATACAGCTTCCTAACATCTATTTGCCGGCACAAAGGAGTGTTCGTCGTCACAGAAACTTGCCTGCTTGCCTGCCAAAGTTGCCTGCTTGCAATACTGTAATAAAATGTAGTGAGCCATTATGGCTGTGTGGTAACTTAGAACTACTATAGTCTACTGCTTACATACTAGGCAGCACTGGAAGCTATGCAGGTAGTACATCATTGAAATCTTATTACATATGGTTTGCAGTGTATTTCTTTTTAACACAATAGTTTATATGCAATAACTGCTTCATATTTTTAAAGTACTTCTGGACAAGAAGTTCAACTACCTATTGCTGCCCAACAATGCACGAACGATAGCTGAGGTACTAAGCTTCAGTCACAGGCAAAAGCGGTGCACTGCCACTGCCGGCTGCATTACCGTGTTACTCCACTCACGTGAAGTTAGTGTATGGCCGAGCCTTATTCATTAGTGAGCTACATGCTGCCCTCCTCTCAAGCCCTGCTTTCCCCGTGATCTTTCTTCGTGCAGCACACCCTGCCTTCTTGAGATTGAAATCATTAGCTGGTCTACGTCTGGTTTATTTGAACAGAGTTTCCACGCCATTGCCAACTCGGCTTTTTTTCGTTACTGTGGGGATAGATAGGGCTGCAGCAGATTACCTGCACTCTCCTACCAAAGTGCCCCACGTTTACATTCATTGCATTTGTTTTTATGTTAAAATGCATGCACATCACCTCAGAAAATTGAGCTATTTGACTGAGATTCAACACGAAAGAAGGTGAGGCATGCAGGCACAGGCAAGAAAAAAGAACCAGGCAATGAAAATGCAACCGGAAAGGCACACT
Organism: Rhipicephalus sanguineus; assembly: GCF_013339695.2. NCBI lineage: Eukaryota > Metazoa > Arthropoda > Arachnida > Ixodida > Ixodidae > Rhipicephalus > Rhipicephalus sanguineus. The sequence goes on from NC_051183.1 coordinate 6,637,573, forward strand.
GTGCCCTTTTAGTGAGCAACCATTCCGAGAAAATAGAGGAGGGTTGAAATTTTCCGAACAAAGGCCTCAGAGTTGTGTAGTACATTTTCTAGACATTGCCTTAGCATTACAGGATAACCATGTGCGCTGGCAGTACTCCCCTGGATCTTCAAAACTGTTGCAAAACTTTTCGTAGAAGCATTGTAATGTTGTAGAAAGTAGAATTGCCATGTCATACCTTAGGTCCTCAATTACCAAATTGTGTGTGCACAAAGTGAACACCAGCCTTAATGCCCAGATTGCACTCTTGTGTTATTAGTAGGAGGTTATGCTTATAATGACGGGGAGGCAGAAAGTAAGGTTAACAGTTGATATTAAGAAGTTTGCATGGATAATGGGGCTGCGCCTGACACAGGACCAAGTCGATTAGCGAAATATAGAAGAAGCCTTCGGGCGTAGTCAGGGTGTTGATGATGCTTCCGATGAAAGAGATCAGACCCGGACATCCGGCTTATTTGCTGGTATGGTAGCAATTCAGCAAGCCTGTGCCTGTGGCCACTGCATATGCTCTTTGCACCCTCAGTGATCTTTATTTGTAATGAACTTCCATGGCCAGTAAAATACAGATGAAGACAAGAAATACAACACATTGAGCAGGTCTTCATAGATAATCAAACTAAGTGCTCATCACAGCAGAGACAAATGTGAGTCAGGTGCACACAGTGGTGAAAACATGGGATATCTGGAAAAAAGTTTTATGTTCAAAGGATGGCTGGAAGCTTCGCTATTGCATTCATGAATGAAGGAACACTTCTGCATAACAGCCTCATCAGGCAGGACATTCCCACAGTGTGCTGTTCGGGAAAAGAACGGTTTTTGAAAAGCAGTTGCCCTGCTTGAAAATTCTCACACCTTCTTGCTATGGTACGGACTGTGTTATTTGTGGGTTCATGGGTTCGATATATTTGTCTTTATTTATCCCTAGCTTATCGTGAAAAATCTGATTGAATAGTCAGAACCATGCTGTGTGACAGCGTGATTACATAATGGTACATAATGATAAAGTTTTCATGTTAGAATTATAACATAGAAGACTTGCATTTCATCTGCATCTGCTTACTGTTCACAATATACAACTTGAAAGGGATACTGAACATAAATATGAAAAAATTAACAAAATCAATGAAATGTTACTCTGAATAGTGAACTGTTCTGATAAACATATTTTATTTCGTACATCTTTTGAACAGATGGCTAGTCTTTGGAGGATTGTGAGCATGTGGCAGCTGCACACCAGTACGTGTGGAACAGCTCTTCGACGGCAGTGTGCGCTGGTGGTGGACGCAGCAGCAGTAGAGACAGGCAGTTGGTGTGCGCTTTCCTGTCGTGCTACTTCCCCTTCTCCATGTCTCCTTTACATCCCTTCAGCCTTTTCCACAAAGGCACCGAGATGTGCCCCCACCCAGGAGCCTGGTTGAGAAGCCAGTTTCCGGTAAGTTACACGTCACTTCTAGTTCACAGCGCGGCCGCTAGACATGGCAGTTTGTGAAACAAGCCTTAAATTCATTACTTTCCACTAGTTTCTGCCTGAAAACGAGGTTGTGGCAACCAATTTCAGCACCCAAGCTTTCAATTGGGCTGAAAATCTCGGTGGTGAATGTTCTGTTCCATATCCCTTTAAAGGAGTACTGACACGATTTTGAGACATCGCAAAAGGGACATTTTCCGTTTCCTTGGTATGCAATGTCAACGCTGTCCACACACCGGTGTCGGAGAACACGTATAAAATATTTTAATTTGACATTGAAGTTTTCGTCGCTGAGCATCTGCAAGCCAGCCCCACTGCAATGGACATTATCCCGACGAGTCAAGACAGTTCCCCCGAGTTTGCGAGTTCTGCGTCCTGCATGCAGCCTAAATCGCAGACACTGTCAGGGTCACTGGACGACAGTTCACTCATCATTGTTTATGTGCACCACGAGCAGATGACGGATTTGCTGCTAGTACGTCGCGAGTGTCTGTATCCCCGTGACGTCATACTGATATAAAACGTCACTGAGAAGCCGCCCCCTTGATATCGAAACCGAAAGTGTCTTTTTAAGGTAGCGGTAATTAAAATATATACGATGCATTCCCAGGCACCACAATACTCGTTTTAGGTTTCTCGACACCAGTATATTTATTTAGAGCAACAATCCGAAAATTTTTAAAATTCGTGTCAGTACTCCTTTAAGGAGGGCACGGGGTAAGCCCTATACGTCCCATGCATTTTTTACCATACTGAGGAACCGCATTCTTAGTAACTAAAAGGAATGTTGACATAATACAAACGTCATTTTTCTTCCAAATTTTGCGCTCTTTTAACTCTACCAGGTTCATTAAAATCTGACTAATAATACAATTTGGTGAATTTTTACCACTAAGACCTAAACTTTGGGTTAATTTGAATCTTTCAAAATTTATAACACAAACTGTAAAGTGCATAATTTAATTCTGCTGCAGTAGAATAGTTTGTATCCTTATGCAAAATACAAGAAAAAATATTTAACTGGTTATTTTGTAATAATGATAGTTAAAGTAAGAAAGCAGCTGAAAAGCGAACATCTTCTGCCACAAACACCATTCAACATTTTTATTTAGTAGCTGCGAGCTTGGTAATCATTGCCAAAGTCATTTCTTCACTCTCGAGCCTGCCGTCTTGCTTGCCTTGCTCCTTTTGTGAGCGGTTGTGGAGCTTTATCCGCAATGTGTCGTAGGTTATGGTCAACTTTTGTCGGCAAATTGACTGCATTTTGGCCAGGCCTTCCACCCTAATAATTTCAGAATTTTGGCATGTGCGATACTGCCATTATTAAATGAAAGCAGTCTGTGATGCAATTCCAATTGGCTCAATGCTTTCACAGCACAGTTTGCAGGCGTGATTCTGTCTAATTGCATCACAAATAATATTCACATCCATTAGACCAGGGGTTCTCAAACTTTCTGGCCTTGGGGAACCCCAGTGGCTCTTCCAGAGTGCCGCGGAATCTCTTAACCTTTTCTTGAGCATGAAGACAAACGAAATTGGTGGTGGGTGGGGGGGGGGGGGGTACGCACGCAACCACAGTATTAACACTGTCCCTGTTGGCCTGTTCTCCTTTCTTTAATATCGAAGGCCATCGCCATTAATGTAGAACTCCTGATAATACATAGACTTGCAATTAGCCCCTGTGCCGCTCCACGAGTCACGTAAAACGTCTGCCGACCATACACTACATGCTTCAGGCACCGTGCAGCGTAAGCAATGTGTTCACGCAAACGAAGCGCCGGGCGTACAGAGGCCTGTTTTATTTTTTGCAAAACATAAAAGGAGGCATGCCAGTCACACAGTGAAACAGCCGTCGACCGATACGTCGGTTGTAAATGCCTGAATGCTCATGTGGCCCATGAAGCGACGCCTCTTACGCGTATTAAAGCGCTCGTTGCACGTTTTGATTACAAAACCAACATGGATCAGTGGCAAATCACCATGTGTGAAAACTATGCCATGTGAACACACCATGCCATGCCAACACACCATGAGCCACGAACGAAGCGCCGAGGTGCCCGTTAACGTCGTTTGAACTGGTTTGAACGCTCACGAGCATGAATTAACAGCGCTCCGCACATTCTGTCACCATGCGTCTGCAAATCGTGCAAGTTTTGTGGCGCTCATTAGACGAAGAGTCTTTAGTGCTGCTACCATGTGGGTCTCGCTACCTGCAGACACCCAATGTGCGCATTGGGCGTGCGACGGTTTCGTTAAATGCAGTATGCAACACAAATTCGCTTGTCTAAAGAAATAAATTAGTTGCTAATGCAGGTCAAACAGGAGCGGGTTGCATTTGTTCTGGCCGCTCGCAGAACCTTAAGATGTCCTTCCTGAAACCCAGTTTGAGAACCCATGCATTAGAGCATACCCGTTGTCACACTGCAGGCGATTTGCCCCGAAAGGCTGAGAGATTTGACGATGAAGAGCTTGCTCGTTCAGCAAGTGGCACTTCAGCATAGAGCACTGCACGGGCCCGGCCCGAAAGCCCGGGCCGGCCGGGTAAGGGATTGTTGGATCGGGCCCGTGATGTACGGGCTTGGGTCGGGCTCGGGCCTGAGCCAGGCCCGTATTAGGCCCGGGTCTCATACGTATCTGTATAATCACGCTCCGGGCACCCGACACATCACGTTCGACGGGGAGCGCTAAAGAGGCCGCCGGCTGGTTCACTTCGGCGCTCTAATAGACAGTTGTTTTGGAAGCCCTTAGTCCGGTCTTGCTTTAAGGCGTAACATTTTCAAAGATCGAAGGCGGTCACACGAAGACGACAAGACAGCCATCTTCAGGGAACAGCGAAGACGGTGGCTCGCTCGCCAACGGGTGTTCCTCGCTTTGACAGATATATGGCACTGCGGTGGCGGTGACTCGGGGAAAAAGGGTGGGACAAAGAACGTTCTTGTTTTGAACACGAAAACGTAGTGTAAGTTGGGTGCAGTTGCCTGCCGAGGAGTCAACACGACAGCTTTAATTTATGTAACGCTGCCCAGCATGGTGTATTCCTACCAGAAGCAGATAGAGCACGTTTTTTTTTTTTTCATTGCATTGTGCAATAGATGAAGTTTGCAGACTTGCTACTTTTACTCAACAGCCCTAGCTCGTATGCAATTGATGTAGAACTTAAACTAAAAATGTCTGCCATGTTTTTTTTTTTTTCAGTTTATGGAGGTATTATATTTTGTAGTCGTTCTTTGAAATGCAAAAATAAGATTGCGTGGTTAGCACTGCGTGCGTACATGAAACAGCCAGCTATGTCTCCAATTATATTTTATATTTCCCTGCAATTATTTCGCAAGAGTGTTACGGGCGTAATTAACCGAAAGTATACACAGTACCAGTAAAAGTCGTGACACTGAAAGAAGTTCCTAAAACAATCTCTAGAAAATATCTTGTGTGCGGCAGGTATCTTCACAATAACCGATGGTTGGACAGTGCCTCCTTTATGCTCAAGGCATAACTAGCTCAAACGGGCCGGGCCGGGCCCAAACCTTTCGGGCCTGGGCCGGGTACGGGCCACATTTAAGAACACCGGGCCGGGCTCGGGCGGGCCGGAGCATGGCGTTTTCGGGCCGGGCTGGGACCGGGCCGGAAAAATCGGCCCGTGCAGTGCTCTACTTCAGCATATCGTTGGTATTTATTCACATTTACAAGATAACTGCATTGCTTGCCATGAAATTTAGACTTAAGGAGTACTGACATGAATTTTAAAATTTTTCGGGTTGTTGCTCTAAATGAAAGCACGGATGTCGAGAACCCTAAAAAGAGTGTCGTGGTGCCTGGGGATGCATTACATATATTTTTAATACCGCTTCTTTTAACCAGCAGTTTCGGTTTTGGTTTCGAGAGGGCGGCTTCATAGTGACGTGTCAAGTCTGCCCGTGACGTCACGGACAGACTGCAACCCATGAAATATTCACCTGCTGTCCTTTGCTGTCAGTCGAACGTGGTTCGTGATGAGTGAACCGTCGTCCAGTGCATCCGACAGCGATTTCTGTGATTTAGGCTGCATGCAGAACCCAGATTTCGCAAACCAAGTGAGCTGACTTGAAACGTCATAGGGCTCTCCATGCGGTGAAGCTGCCTTGCAGATGCTGGGAGATGAAAACTTTAAAATCAAACTTAAATATTTATACGTGTTTCGCGGATGCGCTGTGGGGAGAGCGTTAACACTACATGCCAAGGAAACCAAAAACGTCCGTTTTGCTGCACTTCAAAATCGTGTCAGTACTCCTTTAAAGCCTTCTTTACCTTCAGCATCTCAACTTATTGACAGACACGACAATGACCAATGACCCTAGGAGCTGAAAGTGTATGCACAGACGCGCTTCGAAGAAAAAGTGCGAATAAATAGGTGCACAGCGTCTCCGGACTGCCTTAGAAGTTACCCGATAATTTCTTATAAACAGCTGACTCTAGACAACCATTTTGGCTTTGGTACACGAAGCTTTTTTGTAATAAATGGACTGTAAGCATGGATTGCATATGAGGGGCTTATCCTGGGATGCATGTTCACTCACTACTTGCTTTCGGAAAATCTGCTTTTCAGCCACAATGAAGACTTTTTAAGATAAACATGAATATGGACAAAGGTATACACTTTTCGGATTGCGAGGGAAAAAAAGGTGATTATTTTTTAAATTTTGCCTTACCCTGTGTCTTAAGCTTTTGGCACAGACTGCTGTGCCGCATGGCACATGAGAAAACTCCATACAGAAATGTACAGAAATGACTCCTGTACCGTATGGAAGTGAAGTCAATAAATACATCACACACCAGTTGGTTGCTGGTTTGGTGTGCAGTTTAATTAGTGAAAGTAGCATGGGACTTTGTAGGTCTTACAAGAACAGAAATCTGGGCGAGTTTGTAAGAATGCATATTAGAGCAGGTAGCACAAAAACATCCACGCATATCCACGAAGTGAATGATGAAGAGTGGGGCGAAGCTTGGATTGTTCAGTAACCTTGAATCTCCCGTGATATTGCCCACTCTTCACCATGTAAATGAGTGACAACAGGTGTGTAGAGTATATACATTTTATTGGTCATAATTCGTATGTCGTGTTGAGTGCTGGATTCCGTCTTCCTTTCATTATCACCGCTTTATGATCCTTGAAATGTAGAGCCAGTGGTTCTTCAATTGGATCCATCTGGAGTTGGCAAAGACAAGGTCTATGCACATCTCACTGATGGTTGTTGGCTGTTTACAGTCATACAAATGCATCGTAGAGCGTATCGAGACATATACTACACAAGCCAGTCGTCGGTGATGTCAACGTTAAAGTCACCGACTAGCACGAAGGGGTTGTTCTTGTACTTTGTTTTATAATCGCTCATTGCTAGATCGATGTACTTTTCTACGTTGCCTCGGGAGAGATTCGGAAGCAGGTATACTGTCATGACGATGGTTCCATTAGATAGCTTTATTGCAGCGTGTTCTCTGTTGTGAGAGGGCGTGCACCGCAGCGCCCTCTCGTGTATTTTTTTTTCACAGATGTTTTTTTTTTAATCAGTTTCGATTTTTGTTCAGTTTTCGGTGCACCCTCGTGTATTTTTTTTTCACAGATGTGTTGTTGTTTTTTTCGATTTTTCGATGCGCTCTCTCATGTATTTATTTTTTTTTCAGTTTTAGTTTTGGTTTCGTGATACCATGATGGACGCTGACGGCGGACAACGCTAGGTCTTTAAGGGACACTAAAGGCAAATATTAAGTCGACGTTGATTGTTGAAATAGCGGTCCAGAAACCTCGTAGTGCTACTTTTATGCCAAAGAAGTGCTTATTTTGAAATAAAATCACGTTTTAGTGGTCCACATCACGTTAGCGCACTTCAAATCACCCGCCTGAAATCAGACTTTCATACGTCACTGCTGCCGTGCCCAACGTTGCCCGCCTTTACTGCGCGGCCGCCGATACTAGTCGCCGACGACGCTGCGGCAAAGACTTGCTCGGATGGGCACATTGAAAGCCTTGACCAAGTTGCGGTTGGTCTCGTAATCCTCAGTACGAAAGTGCAGTCAGCACACACGCAGAGTTTTTGACTGTTTAGCACACTGGCACTACGGCATGACACTGAGCCACTTCGAGCGTAAGGGTTCATTCCGTGGCACCCAGTGAAAAGACACATCAGTTTCCATGCTGCAGCACTGGTGTTGTGCACCATTCGGGCATCCGGCAACATCACATGCATTCGGCATTTTGTCAAACTTTCTGTCAGAGCGACTTTCACGAGCGCGCAAAACACACGCGGCAGTACGCGATACCTAAACTACCACCTAAACGAAGCAGGGCACCAGGCAAAGTGCAGTTCGGCGAAAACAGAACCTGTGAACCACGCGCGCCGTTCCCCATGGCAACGCCACAGAGGTTCTTTTTTCCATGAATCAAACAGAAACGAACAAACAGCATTTTATTACGTCTTTTGATGCACGGAAGGTTCTTTTTTTATTGCTGCTAGTTTGATTACTAGTGATTTATTGTAGGCAGACTTCCATACGTCATCGGGATCACTTCGAAAATGTCCCACTCGTGGCGTTCATCATGTGATACATTTAGCTAAATTTTTGGTAAGTAGGGCACTGGTGTTGATAATATTGCCGTTTTAGACCTTGTCATACATTGAGCTTTCACTCTGACATAAATTGTTATTTGCCTTTAGTGTCCCTTTAAGGAGCTTCGCCCCTAAAATACGAAGACACAAGTGAGGAACATACATGCAGATAGCACTCATCTCGTGTATATGTTCCTCATTTGTGTCTTCGTATTTTTGCGCTACCTGCTCTAATTTGCAGGTCTGTTCAGTTATTCTGATTGTAGGTTTCTTCAAACACAGCAGTGTGCGAGAAACTCAGAAATTGTAAAACTTGAGTACAATTGTGCAAGCAGAACACAACAATAGAAAAAAAATCACAGTGTCACCTCAAGGGCAAAGCAATGAATGCGATAGCAAGAAATTGTAATGTCACGTGAAGAACGGCAAGCAGATAGAAACTTCCTGTGCGCTGCTCAAGCTCAAAGGACGCTGGAAAAGAAAACGCACAAGGCGAGTGCAAACTAACAACTGTCACAGCTCGACACTTGCAGTGCGCTGCTCAAACACAAAGAAGGACGCATGAAAAGAATGCACAGGTATACACAGGACGAGCGCGAACTGTCGCAGTTGTTACTTCAACTAGCCCCTACTTTGGCTCTCCTAGCCAGCAGCTCACTCCTTTCGCAAACACGGCCGCTGCAGCGAGCAGTGACCTCATGCGGTCTATAGCTTCAACTATGGACCGCGGCTAACCACCCAAGACTGCACATTACAAGCTGATCACTTCGATACAACAAGAAGAAAACATTTGCAATAAGGTTTAGTTCAGGACATGTCCATTCCGGCTGATTAAGCTCTCTGACCTTCGTCACATCGTGGTTGCATACGCTTCTGCGTCGTTCACTTCATTGAGGTGAACGTCTCAAATGCTTCAGCTAAGCAATGCAGCCCAATGAAAGGAGAGCGAAGGCTGCAAAGGATGCAGAACTCACGGCAGTGCGTGAGGAAGCTCCAATGGCAAAAGAACGCAAACAAGCTTAGCGAGCAGCAACTGTGGCTGCATTGCAGGTACCTTTGGCATATCACCACAGGGCCGCACATTTCCATCACATCTTTACAGCTAACCCCTTCGGTTGCATTTGCAGTGGGTGTGATCGACTGTGGTTTGGGCTACTAGTGTCTCATTGCTTGGGCCAATGTGATCTATGCCTGACTTGACTAAACGATTACTACTGTGAAGAGGATATTGATGGTTACAGTGTATGCTGTACATCGTGGCCGTCGTGAGTGGACGTTGCACGCCAACAAAGGTGAACAGGCAATCATACGAAGAAGCACTTGACATACTGCAGCAGCACTTTTCGCCCAGCCAGAATGAAATAGCCCAATCCTACAAATTTTTCTCACGCAACCAGATGCCAGGAGAGGCAGTCAGAGATATTCCTGTAGCCATTTGGCAATTGGCAGATACCTGCAACGTCAGCAGTTCACTGGATAAGATGCTGCGGGACCGGATAGTTTGCGGCTTGCAAAATAACTTAGTACGTCGTCAAAAATGGTAGAAGAAAACATGAAGATGATGAGGCCTTCACCTGAATTAGAGGAAGGTGTAACACGTGTTGAGAAACATAAATGCACAACGGGTGACTAGACCATGTTTCACCATGTTTCAGGTGTGGAAAAACGGGGCACGACTCCAGGACATGCCAGTTCCACTTGGCAAAATGCTACCAGTGCCAGCAGCGCGGTCATGTTCGCAAGATGTGTCCCAGACAAACATTTGCTATGCTGGGTTTAATCAAATATTTGTGGCGCAACTGAGACAAGCAAGGAAAAAAGAGAAGACAGGATAGGGCGCCAGACTTTCAACTAGTTTATTTTTCTCACATCACCAAAATATATATGCTTCCAGATATGCGCACAAAGAGGGGGCGCAGCACAAGCGACTGTCACATAGCACAAACAGAAAAATACACAGAAAAAAATCTATCACACAACGCTATCTAAAAAAAATATGCTGGGGTTTGACATCGCAAAACCATGTTATGATTATGAGGGACGACGCTGTAGTGGAGGGCTCCGGAAATTTCGACCACCTGGGGTTCTTAACATACACCTAAATCTCCCAGACAAACAGAGAGCAGAACAAGAGAACACCTAACATGGCCACACCACCAAATTAATTCCATGCATTTGTCAGTGGGAAACTGCAATGATTTGGAATCAGATGCACTGTACCTCGTTCAAACGGCAAATAAGTTAGTTGGAAACGTTTATGAAACATGTCATATATATATATATATATATATATATATATATATATATAAAGCCGGTAGAATCAGTTTTTCCAATGCTCGTCGTCACGTGAAATCCCTTCACCACCGAGGGCCAGGCGCTCGTGCTACTTCTCCAACTTCTCTACTGGTGCTGCTAGTCCCTCAGCTAACTTTCATGCTGCAGCCTCCTCGATAAGCCCATTGCCGGAGCTAATCGCAGAGGCCATATGCTGCCGTTCATAAGCATTGGATCATATGTCATATGAAGGCGGCACCACTGTTCTGCTCAGTACAAATGAAGGTGTATGAGCACATTTTAGATTAGAAAAGATTACAATTTAAAAAAAAAGTGTACTGTATTTCAACACTGATATAGTGACCATTAACTGTGTGCACCAGTAAAAAGGTCACATGATCACCATCATATTATGCCTCACTACTTTGCCCCGTGAGGCACCAAAAGTGACTTCAGTGAAGAAATAGAAATGTACATCCGCATGTAATGAGCTTATTGAGTTAAATGAGATAATTGAGCTGATGAGTCTAATTGAAGTTCTGAGAGGTTGTCCATCCCTTTAATACAGTCTGGTTAGAAAAATATGGCACTATGATGTCCTGACAGTTTACAAACACAAAGGTGGCAGAGAGAGATAGAAGAATACATAAACAACAACTTGAACTACATTCAAGTCGATCAGTCGTTTTTACTGATATTGGCAAGCATTGAAAAAGTACAAACAGGAATTAGCATTAATTTTACAATAACAGGTAAGCCACTAACAGCACGAAATACTTTGGTGTTTAGATTTGAAGCAAGGAAGTTCCCTTGAAACGGATGCAAAACTACCACGCTTTGCACAACTTGTCAGAAAAAGCACCATGGAAGTAAGAAAGAGCAAAGATTTGCTATGACTCCTTTAATTGGTTACTTTTACTCCAATAATTAGTAGCATAATAGCACACGAGCAGCTATTATGACGTAGCAGGATTTTAAGGCTTAGTATATGGGGATCAGATGAACCTTGTTGCACCAGTACAGTGTGTCGAGTATAGTTGCTGTTGACACAAACTAAGTCTGCTGTAAAACCTGAAGTACAATGTATGAATGGGAACGGTAACCACTTGAACTAGGTCACAGTTGAGCTTGACGTAAAGAATGTTTGGTAACATCATCTTTTAAATGTTTTTACATTCATAAAATGGCATGTGCCCTTGAGATTTTCGTAGGTTGTCAGAGAAAAATAAAGCTGTGAACCCAGCAGTATAATTCATTGCATAGGCATTAATGCCCAAGAACATGTCAGTTTTGACGCTTGGTTTAACAAGAATGTCTAGTGGAGGTCAAGCCCTTTCGAAAACTTAATTACGCTATCATAAGAGTGGTTTACTGCGCAAGATAGCTTTCTTTGTGCGTGTGTGGACAGCGCAAAACAAACTAAGCCTGAAGGAAGGAAGACGCACACAGCGCCGATACTAGCTCGTTTTCTTTTCTTTTTCTTCAAACGAAACCATAAACATAACTACACAGCAAACCACCCGTCCTCTAAATGCGACGCAGCGTCACAATTTTCTTCAAACCATTGTCGATATCATTAAGATCTGCTTAGATATTCCTGACCCGCTTCGAAAAATTGCGCCGTTTGGGAATCCGGATTCGATTGAATGTCCCCTACCGGTAAATTACACGTTGTGACCGCCTTTTTTTTTTTTTTTCGCGTGAGAAAGAAACCGGTTCGCTTTGTCAAGCGGCCTTAATGAACCATCCGAACAGCAGAAGCAAGGGAGTGACATGTCCATAGAGCCAATGGGGACGAAGTTTAGACACGATGGTAGCGCCGTCTGGATTCTAACGGTAGTTCCAAAAACAATTAAAAATGTTATCTTGCTCTCAACAGAAAAAGCTTTTATCATCTTTCACATGCAATTTAGTTTTAAGAACTACGAATATTGTTTGTAGATTTTTTAGCTGTGTATAAAATGAAATACGTTTCAAACGCACAAGGGCGCTTTGATATGGCGGCGGGCGTTCCGCATAGCAGACGGTGCCGTCGTCGTCTGCTTCTGCGTCGCCGCTGTCCCCCACTCGCTCCGGCAGCCCCTTCTCCGCCCTCCCTGAATTTCTCTCGTTTCCATAACGTACACTGTGGTCAATTACTCATTAGGTACTCACAAGTATCTTACATACTTACTTTAGTAGGGTAGTGCTGCCGCATACAGGTCGAGCGAAATGACAACGCAGATCACACAAACTTGCTGCAATAAATTATTTTATTGCGACTGCATCGATATTTACACAAAACAAACGACACGTAAGTAGCGTTTTAGCATGTATACCAGTGAATAACATGCATGCATAAGCATTTATATGCAAAGAAGGTACGTACTACGCATAGCCCCACCACAGATGTCCGGAGCACAGAAGCTGCCCAGCGTTGGATGATAAATACACCGAACTGCACGAAGCCTTCACTGGTATAAGAAAGGTATACCGCTAAAGTCTCTGCACTTCTGCTGCTCAAGATGTCGCACCACTTCATTCACAGTATTCAGCAAACTGTCTATAACTGATATGAATATATCCGCGTCCCTAGCACGGCCACCAGTGCTACCAGTGCGGCGTGACTGTTTGTTTTCTGGTTTGCGCTGCCACCAAAAGTGCGTCACTTTCAAATCTTTTTAGCCTTCGCGCTATACACGCTTCTGGCAGCCTAAAATTAAATGAGAAGCGGTTTTTCATGCATATTGATCTGAAGTCTTACAAATAAAATCGGCGAAAAAAAGGCTTAGATGGCGTTTCCATTACCGCTGCCGGCGGTGCGCTGTCGTCGTTTCGATGGGGGCGACACCTGAAGCCCCGGACGCGAAGCTCGCGTCATGCCACCGGCTTGGCAGAAGTGACCCAACAGCGATGCAACGACTGGTATAATAATGAACTGCGTCGTTCACAAATGTAGTACATACAATGTTCACGTACCTCACGCTGTCGACGTCGACGCTGCGCAGGATCACACAAGGCGAGCGTAGTGTATTTCGAATACGTTGGCAGTTGCATAGCATAGTCCTCAATACATATGGCACGAATGTATAAAGAAAAGCACGCGATTTACGTAAATACGATCAAAAATGCCGCTCGGTCCTGAAGCACACGCAGGAGAGGGGCGTGGGACAAATAGACGTCGACATAGCGTGGTCTAGTGCGGCGACGACGTCTGTGTTATTTGTTGCCAGACTTGCGAACGTAAGTCACCAAAAATGACGAACGCCACTTCCTCTTTTTCTTTGTCCTTGCCTTGGTCGTGTGTGTTGGCTTTTTGCGTTTGTAATCAACAAAAGTTGAGCTCACTCGCCTTTTTTTCTGCTTCGTTCATTCACAGCCCTGCACAAATTATATAAAATCCCCTCTTGTTGCGACGGCTTCTTGCACGTTGCCGATCTCGAAGGCCATCCATTCGTATTGGAGATAGCCAGCTTTGCTGGTTTGTTGCAAAACCAGGTGGCATAGATAAAAAGTCCCCTGTTTCAAATTTCAGAGAACATAGCCTAGCACATACGACTCTTTTCACGGCGGTCAAACGAAAATCCCAAGTTGCTCTGCCAAACTGGTTTGCTTTTCGCGCATTTTGCTAACTTTGTGGAGGGAGGGAGAAAGTGCTTGTTCTGTTTACTTGTACCTTTTTTTTGTGTTATATGCCCTTCTCACTTGTGTTTTGCACCTTTGTTCGAACTCTAAATGAGAGTTTATTTTGTGTTGAAAATATTTTGAGACCACTGCTGTTTTTCAGTTTAGCGAGAAAAAATCATTTTGGTCCACATTGAGACGCAATTTACATCACGTGCCCCAATTAAAAATCAACTTTATACCTCAATCGAAAGCAAATAAATAGTTCTTCTCATACGGCAAGTTTTATCATTACAATTTTTGTTTTAAGGAAGAAAATAATTTTTTAAGATCCCCACTGACGGCTATCTTCCCATTTGGTTATACGGCAGCTTCCTCATTAAAGTTCCCCATAGACGTTGATGGGGAAATTCAAAAATTATTTTCTTCCTTAAAACAAAAATTGTAATGATAAAACTTGCCATATAAGAACTATTTCTTTGCTTTCGATTGAGGTATAAAGATGAATTTTAATTAGAGCACCACATAGTGTAAATTGCTTTTCAGTGTGGACCAAAATGATGATTTTCTCAAGTTTGCGATTTTTTCTCGCAAAATTGAAAAGCAGCAGTGGTCTGAATAATATTTTCAACGCAAAATATACCTTTTTGTAGAGTAAGTATTCATTATTCAGATATTCATACATAGCGCAATATTACACAGGAAAAAATGCAAACACAGGACATTTTGGCAAATTTTCTGGAGGCGTTTGTGGCAGAAAAATTGCACTAATATTATTGAGCTTCGAACACCTTACACAAACACCTTTGCTTAGTAAGAAAAACAAATTTGGTATTAAAGCAAGCAACGATAACTCAATATAATTTTTCTGACAAACCACCACTCGGACGACCTTCTGCGAAATTGGGAAGGCTCCCATGTGACCAAAAAATTTTTTCTCTCCGAAATATTCTAGCGAATCGGTGTTTTGAATGCAAGAAATCAGCACGATTTTTTTCGAGAACATTTGAGATGGTCGCCTGGGACGTTTGGCGTGGAATGACCCTATATAAGAATTATTGTGCGTAGCTCAAATTCATGAGCAATATTGCTTGATTCTGTTACTTGCCTGGTTTTTATAGAAAAAAAGATGATTTTATTGTCGTTGGAGCCCTTCCTGGTCTTCACATGACACTTCAAGCAGTTCATAAAAACCAGGTGATCACTACATTCATGAGGTAATGCTGGGAAACTGGCAAACTTGCTGCCCAGTGGAAATGGGCATCAATAGGCATAAATTGTAGCCATTCCTAGACTAGGCAAACCGCAACCATATCGACAGCATTGTTTGTGGGCATACTTCTAGAGCTTGCCCTGCTTAGCAGACTGCAGGATTACATGGAGTAGCAGAATCACTTTTCCACTTTTATGTAGAATCTTTTAGCAGAATCTTTTTTCCACTCAGTATGACTTGCAATACGGGAGCGTGTGGCCTCATGAGTTCAAAGATTGCGCATGGGTTCAACGTGTATTCATTTCAGCAACTAAATTATATTTTCTTATTTGGAATCATCCCCGAGTGCGAGAACAGCATTTAGTTATGGAAATAAGGGCTAGTGGAAGCCATGGCCAGTCTTTGAACTCATGATACCACGCGCTCCCGTGATGCAAGTCATATTGAGAGTGACTGTACATCTTCCGCCGCCACTTGTCTTGCTCCAGTTATATATCCAAGCACTTAAGATCCTGATCACGGTAGGCCAAGGGTGATATGTACCCATGCAGGTGTATCCAGTGCCAAGCGAAAACCTGTGTAAGAGAGATGATGACACCTAGTTGCCATGAATAAGAACAAGAACGCAAGTCAGTATGCAAGGCATACGAACGGGCACTTGCACTAGCTCAGTCAGAAATATCTTACTGCTCAGCACACTTAAGGACACAGGGTAGGGTAAAAGTTCTTAAAAAATCGAAATTTGGTTTTTTCCTTCTTTGCAATGCTAGGGCCTTAACAATATACAGTGCCCCACAAATTTTTGTGCGCTTTGAGCCAAAAAGACTGGGTTTTCCAGACCAACTAACGAGCAGCCAAGCCCCTTTTCATCAGATGGTGCACAGCCCGAGCTTTCTGCCTCAAGTGAATTTTTTAAACACCGAAACTGGCAGCTGCCCTGAGCTTAGCAGGTTTTAAAAAAAGTATTCCGGCTACCCATAGTGCACCTTTTTGAACACTTGAGGCATTTTGCTGAGTTCACTTGCCTTGTCTGTGTGAGACATGCACGGAGACGCGGTTCTGTGCATTTATTTTTAGTTTAGTTGCGCCTTTGTTAATTTTGTTGAGATGGCAAAAGATATTCTCGTGTTGACGAATAAAATAAACTGTTCAAAAAGAGCACACAGAAACAAGACCAAGAGCGTGCGAGCACTTCAGCAAGTAAGCTTTGTTTGTCCTCATTACGCGTCGCCGCAAGGACAAAATGTTATCTGTAATGACAATGGCTATGCTCTCATTGATGTGGAGCTTCTACAAACCGTGAATACGAGTAACTGTGGCACTTGTCGAGAACACAATAGATTGTGTTCTTTGGAATGGAAATCCGCAGAACTGCCACCTTTGAAACCGTTCCAGCTTTCAAAGAGGCCTGCATCACCCTAAACGTTCTCGAGGTTGTTTAGCACATCACTAAGGCACAACACTGTTATATGGTTGGGTGAGTTTATCAGTTGCATTGACAACTGATAAGAAATGCTTAAATGTTCTTGGATTCTACTTTATTGTACAGAATTATACCTGTCTAGGAATACTTTTGCCTGAATCACTTGTAGTGTACTTTCAACTGCTATAATGTTCATATTTAAAGAAAAGCAGCGCACAAAAAGACGGAGACAAAGAAGAGAAGCACACACAGCGCTGCACTCACAACTCAACGCTGCACTCAGCGCTGCACTCACAAGTCAGTTGTGAGTGCAGCGCTGTGTGTGCTTCTCTTCTTTGTCTCCCGTCTTTTTGTGCGCCGCTTTTCTTTAAATATGAATATACACCAACTCGCCCAACTTTCTATTCTGTTGCTATAATGTTCTTTCGCAAGGCTACACTTATACCATAGTATCAGTTTCTGTCTTTATTGTGATGCTACTGGTACACTAAATAAAAATGCTTGATCTTTGCAGGACACCACCTGGAGCAAGGTGTCCAAATTTCTACACGTGTTCCACAAGAATGCAGTGAAAATTTCAACAAAAGATGGGCATGGCACAAAGGAACAGGAAGAATTTTTTTTTGTGGACAAACAAACTGCTGTTATAAAACCTAAGGCAAAATGGTATCGCCTGCCAACAGAGCCACCAGACACACTTTGCTGCATCTGCCTTTTCAGGATCAATAAAGACTTTCCAGGGCTGTGAAATATTGAATATGTTTGTGATGTTGCTCCGAAAAAATAAACGTCAGTTGAAAGTTAGTGCCTGTGTCGTCTCACTTGCCTGTGTCCCTGTATGTTATCTGCGCTATTCCACAATGCTAGTTTCTTTGTTTCATACAACCTGAATGAAAACCAACAGGTAATGAAGCCAAGGTAAGTATAGGGAGTGTTAAGTGTACTATTTCCGTAATAATTACGATAGAAATGTGAAGGAAGTAAAGTGGACGAAATCACAATTTGCAGCTGGCAGGGACTGCACCTGCAACATTTGTATAGTGCATCCATAGGTCAGCAAAAAATGTGGAGCTCACTCAGACTCGCTCATGGAATATATTTTGACCTTAGAGCTCACTCGGACTCACCAAAATTTTCCTCAACCGGACTCACTCCGACTCAGACTAATTTTTCTCAACCGGACTTACTAGGACTCAAACTCACCTAAATATTACTCACTCGGACTCGGTCAGACTCAGGTTCACAGCTCGATCTGAGTCTGAGTGAGTCGACTCATTAGTCCGTTAGCGTATAACTAGCTTTTTCGATCAGGATGTCAATGCACTTAAACATCCATATCTCGCATAATCGGTGCTCTATGATACATACTTTGATCTCATACCTTCATATACAAGTTATCAGTGATTGCAATCCAGTAGGTGTATTTTTATTGCAAGATATTAGTCACACAAGCTATTTTAATCAAGTTCCTTTGAAAAATGTTTCAAGGGGGGGGGGGGTTGTCAAGGGGGGCACGCCTCTGATCAATAAATAATGAGCTGGTGTATGAACACTAGTGCGTTGAAGTATATGTGAGTAGAAGTGAGTATCAATGGGAGCCATCATAAGGACGATAGTAATGCTGAAATAGAGTAGTTATCATCATAGGTCAGCAAAAAAATTTTGGAGCTCAGTTATATATGTTGTGCTTAGGGCTCACACGGATTCAGACTCGCCAAAATTTTCCTCAACCAGACTCACTCGGATTCTGACTCGCTAATATTTTTCCCAACCGGACTCACTCGGACTCACGGCTCAATGCGAGTCTGAGTGAGTCGACTCATGAGTGAGTTTGTCGACCTATGAGTGCATCCAATGCTCCACTAATTGAGCTATGGCAGCAGTCATCCTCCTGTACATTTTATCGGGTATTTATGTGCATGCAAACATCGGAGTATTAGTCAGCGTCGCTCACAGCAATGATGGCGAATGCGGAACATTCTTTTTCCTAGCTGGCATCACGTAGCATGCGCTATGTGACCCCAGCTTGGAAAAAGAAAAGAAGAGTGCTGGAAGAAAAAAGAGCACGGGAAGCACTGCTCAAGCAACCGCACTTTTTCCAGAACTTAAACTGTGACTTTCTATTATGTTCCTTTTCATTCTGAGTCATGGAATGTGCAATGTGCATGGCACATCTGCAAGCTTCGTCAGGAGGAGGAAAGTCAGCCAGTCGGCATATTGGAAAGAGCAATCAACGTTCTTTCATAAATATTGGTGCAACTCAGTGAAAAGAGTTAGATCCGCCTTGTTGGCGGACAATCGAGCATCGGTATCAGTCAATTACGTTTTGTAGCAAGCACCTATTAATGCAGGAAATGCAGTACGTAGTCTTGTCTACTGCTTGCCTGCACATAGTATTGACATTGCTTCCATGTAGTCTTACTTTGAGTCTACGTTTGTTTGTTCCAACTCAAATTGTATACACCTCTCTATACGTCAGCTAGGATTGCAAGGAGCATAAAAAACATGGTTGATCCCCCCGTCATAGGAATCTGTATAACAAGAAAGTAAAATGCGTCTTTACAGAAGTAGTTGAATGTTTACTGTACATTGATATAAGAGAGCTTGCAAAATGTTTATTGGTGTTTGGCAGCTATAGCACCGTTTAACATGGATGCACCGATGTCGACGCTTAGTAGCACATCTCCATTGTGACGACTAATGTCCATGATCAACGATTAGACAAACCTTTGTGGTAGCTGTAGCAGTTAATGGGGAGAGCGTATTCGAAGAAAGCGGTGTGACAGCCAGAAGAGCATTGCTGATTGGGTGCAGAACTTGGACTTGGGACGTAAACTTGGGCTCTTTAACATGCACCATCCCACTGCATGCTAAAGAGTTAATGAACACCAGGGCGGGACTAGAGGGAAACGCAACACACCTCATGTCTACCCTCAAGCGCGGCTGCGATTTTTCTAGGGGTGAGCGTAAGTGGGTAACGCGTTGTTACAGCCAGGCAAAGCAGGCGCACATCGCAGAGCTATTTTCACTATGGATGGATGCTATGAGAGAGGCCAAGGCTTGGGTTAAGGTCGCCACCTCGTGGTGTGTTATGGCGTTGACAAAAATGCACTTCTTCTATTGGAAATGCACCGAATGGAACAGAGGCGCAGCAACGACGCGCTGCTGAAGCTAATCGCAGAGGCCACGGTCATAATGCGTTATTTTCACCTTACTGCTCCCAGACGGCAACCAAGAGCACTACGAGAGGAAAGTGTGAGATTTAAAGGGCGTGTTTGTAAAGCCTCCAGAGTGTGTGACAGTGACGCAGTGGATAGTGTGCCCGGCATCTTTTGTCACGGAGCGTGAGGGCGTGGGTTCGACTCCCATTGATGGAACTTTTTACTTTAAATTTTGCTTTGCCATCTGATCGTGTGCATTTTTTAAATGTCATTTCAGTGACGAAAATACGTCACTGAAGTGTTGGTGGATCCCGGCATAAAACACTTTAGTGCTAAAACTTCTGAACAATACTTGAATGTAGGATAGTTATGTCCAATAAACGGAACAAAAGAACCAGAATGAAGATACTGACACATAAAATTTGCCTTTTCACCAAGACGTTACCTCACAGAAATTTACACCAGACTTTTGTTCATATCAGAGTTGCACTTACCTCGTGTCATCTTGGGGTTAGCAGGCTCTTGCCACAGTAGTCATAACGCAAAAGAACAGGTTTATAGAGATAAATGATTGCAAGATAGACCAATTCTTAAAAAAGCTGTTTGCTTTTAAAACCGTAATGGCTCCGGTTACCAGTCATTGAAATGCAGTCGCTAAGAAAAGTTTTCTTGCTTCTGAGAACACTACAGCAACGTTTTTCAGGCGAATGTTTTGCATAGCAGCACATCTAAGCGCACACAAATAAGGACAGAAGGAGGTGAGGACAACACAAGGGCTTACTTCCAACTAATCATTTATTTACAAAGCAGCACAATATGAATGCTTTCGTTCATGATCACCACAAGACAGAAATGCCAATATCAGGTGAACATGCTCAGAAGCTGCGTTTGCTTAGATAAAATAATGGAAGGTGCGCTGCCGCACAACTGACCTGCCATGCTAATCATGCTCACCGTTTTCAAGTAGGAAATACAATCCATACTGTCATGCTTCCACGCATGCATAATAGATCGCAACGCCTAAAAAAGATTGGAAACTGCAGCAGTATCAGAGTGGTGTTTTCTGGCCCCGAGAAGTTGGAAAAGCTTTGCCAAATTACTCTTCCATGCAAGAAAACGAAAGAGCCATCCAGTACCAAGCATTGGGACCCATTTGTATCGTGTATCTGGAGTGGTATATGAAGTTCCCCTATCGCGCAGTTTCAGCTATATCAGCCAGACAGACTTGTAGGTGTCTGAACCGAAGACTTCAGGAACACAAGAGGAAGGCGGGGAGACAGCAATCTTCCTGTACATTGTCATGAGTGCAGGTTAAGGAATAGGACGCCTCATAAACCACTGTATAATTTGTGCCAGGTAGCAGTGAGAAATAAGACAAGATGTCAGGAAGATAGTCGAAGCTGATTTGGTTGACAGGCGGGTCAGTCGTGAGTCAGTGCACCTTCCATGTATACACTTGATGCCGGCATTTCAGTCTTGTTTCGTCATGAGAGAAAGTGTTCATATTGTGCAGTTTTGTAAATAAATGATTAGTTGGAAGTAAACCCTTGTGTTGCCATCATGCCCCTCAGTCCATGTTTGTGCACACTTAAGTATTTCGATCTGATAGCACTGTTTGGCAGCCAAAATGTTTTATGCCTTGAGGTTACTGCAACAATTGTCTGTGTCAAAAAAAAAAACAAAAGGTTATTCTTATTGATCTTCCTGTTCCTTTGTGTGACGCCTACCTTTTCTTGGGGTCTCACTGCATCGTTGTAGAACACTTGTAGAAATTTGGGTACCCTTGCACCATTGTACTTTTCAGGACATGACCTGCAAAGATTGTGTTTCTTTTTACTATAGCAGCAGTATCATCCTCATTTCTTCTGGAAACAACAAACGCGCGAGTCTACAAACACATTGACTGTTCTTTGCACAGCTGTACGCGTCACAATCGAACATGCTTTTTCGGCAGGACACATAAGTGTTACGGCGAATGCCCCAAGCGACCAAGATTGCGGAGTCCCCTACACAAGGCAAACTTTAATTTGTTAATACGTAAAGCGATACATACAGCGGCATCATCGTGCTCCAGGCAAGAATTACGAGGTAACAAAAGCCAAAATATAAGGAGAACACGGAAACAAAATCCAGTCACGAAATTAATAATATATATGGGGAAGAACCACTACTCTGCGCAGCAACCGAACAGAATCAAAACAAATTACTGGGCCGGAACAACAGCGCGAGCAGGCAATGCAGGCTGGCACACTTTCACATACCTTTGGTACCACGCATCGTACCGTTGGGCTGAGTCCACGATCGATGGTTCACATTCTTCGCCGCTCCCGTCTGCCACAGACTTCGAAGATCCCACGTTCGCAATATGCGCGAGCAAAGCGATGGGCCGTGCCGGCGTCGCGCGATAACGCGCACCCATTTACACAACACCCACGGGCGTTGACAACACCACAGAACACTTATAGACAACACCACAACACCAAGCTAGTACACTATAACTTCTAGAACACTGTAACTGTAACCAAACTGACCGCGCTACCGCCGCCATCACAGCGCGCAGAAAAAATCGGCGTACGATACAGCGGCGCGGTCGGTAGCCGCTGTCGTCCACCGCCGTTGCTATGGTATGACATCAGAGCGTCCTGTGTTGGAAGCAGCCAATCGCGTGCCGGCCTGGTTGCTAGCTCTGTATTCACTAGATCCTCAATATGCGCGCCCGGGAACAGTAACCTGCGCCGTACCGCTTCGTGGTTCTCGCCACAGATGAGACTCGATATAACGAAGTGATGACCGCGCTCGAATTATTTCGTTCGATTCGGGAATTTCGTTAAATCGACAAAGAGATTTTTCCGTCCTTCAAAATATAAAATTGTAACGCAGACACCCAAAAGCTACCACGGCATTGTTTTCGCCGTCAAACTGTGCCTTCCCGTCTGAAAAATCCACAAGGGCGGCATTTCAAGGGGGCTAAACGATGATGATGATGATAATAATAATAATAATAATAATAATAATAATAATAATAATAATAATAATAATAATGAAAAAAGAACAGCCGTGTTCTTAGATGCACCTCAAATAAACCTAGAGGGTAAAAATTAATTCCCGGCTATAATCGCGTCGTGCTTTTGATGTGTGGAAGCATAGACTTTAATTACATTTTAAAATAAAGCTCAATAAGCAAACTGCTTTATTCCAGTGCAAGTTACGCTTAAATGTTATGTTTGAAAGTTGCAGCGGAAAACATCGAAGAGGCTTATCGAAGTCGTCTTCCTCGTGCAACCTGTTGGCGCATCCGTGCATCACAAAACCATTCACGTCAGCCGACACACGGAGTGGCCATCTCGCGGCCGGTCGCGTATACCAAGGTGCCTCGTTTTCCTTCGTAGCGCAAAGCGATTCGACGTGCTTGAAGATGCGGCACCTCTGGAACATTCGCGTTACACACGTGTTACCTTCTCGACAGTAATTTCCCATCATCTCCGACAGGACGGCGCTGATAGTGTGAAGCTCATTGAGCGCTGCAGCTGAAGTGATTGTTAGCGTTAGAATAGCTCCTTCTTGGGCGAGTTTGTGTTCGCTAAACAATGACCTATAGTCGGGCCTAACTTAACAGGCCCGGAGATGCGCGGCAACCGATCACCTCCGCGAAGAAAGAAATATTCCCGCTCGTGCAATGTTCTCCGAAGGCGGAGTCACCGGCCGCGCGACTCGTGACGTCAGCCGGGAGTGCGCGCCCTTGCGCTGGCCCTTGTGTGCCGTTGAGGAGGAAATGCCTCGTAAGAACTCGAAAATGAAAGAAAAGTCGGAGGAGGAAAGAAAGCGCTTCTTCTCATTTCTTTCCAGCTTTCGCTCTACTAGGTCGTTGTTAGCGTTAGATGTGTGCTTGGACGTGGTTCGATGCGTTTATCTTACAGTGGCGAATATATATGTGAGGAAAAAAGCTTTTCGTCATCAAGTGTGTTTGCCGCTCCGCTGATGATGTGTGCTTTCCTTCGCAGGTTCGTGTTGACCACCCGACAATGGCGGCCACCAGCGACGGGCGGACGAAGCGACTGTCGGTTGCTTGGCGGCTGTACCTGTACGCCCTGCACGGCTACCTCATCGAGGTCACCTTCACCGCCGTCTGGGATCTTGTGGTGTTCGGAAGCCTCGAGCTGCGCGGTTTCAGCAGCGTCTGGAGCCTCGCCATTTATTCCATCTCTTGCATCGCCATGGAGAAGATCAACGGCTTGCTGCAAGGGCAGGCGCTTGCGGCTAGAGCGTTGGCTCACACTTGCTGGATCTACGCGTGGGAATTTACCACGGGCTCCTTCATCAGGGCTTTGGGATCCTGTCCCTGGGACTACCGGGACTTCCGGTTCAATTTTTGCGGTTTGGTGACGCTAGAATACGCGCCACTTTGGTTCCTGTGTGGATTGCTCTTCGAACTGCTCCTTCTGCCCAACGTGAACAGTCTGGTGTGGACGTGCGAACAAAGTGACTCTGCAGTGCAGACGAGGGATGGCGCATCTGTACGCGCCCCGAGGAACGGATACATCACGTGGAAGAGAGAATAGCTAAAGGGAAGCCACCTATACCGCTGCTGGTGCAAAGTGTTGGGAGCGACGTAATCGTTCAACTTGTATTTCTGACAAGAACGTTCATGCGCTCATACGAAAACATTTCTGACACGTTGCAGTTGGACGTTGCAGTTGCAGTTGCGTCCAGCCTTGCTCCACATGCGTCGTAATTCGATATCCCCTGAAGGTGATATGTTAACTGACAAGCCACAAGACTAAACAATTATCCTGAATTGGTCCATAGGCGTGGATGCTACAGACCGGAGCAAATGCAAGGTGTTTTTTTTCTTCGACTTTCACTCTGGCACTCCGGAACACGTCTGACTTACTGTCTGTCCGTAATGCCTCTTAGTCTAGTAAAGAGTACAAAAAAAAAAGGCAGAACAAGGGTCCACACCGGAATTTCGATGGCACAGCTGAAATGCCCTGAGAATATGTCAGATAAAACTACAATACTGCGCAGCCTCAACACACAAAGTGAGGTGGTTGAACGTGTGACTGACTTAGGCGAGTGCAAGATATGAACTTATCATAACACGTCATTGTTTCATGAAACTAACGATATTTTTTTTTCCTTGACAGCTACGAGAAGCCCCGAACAATAACCGATCATCCATTCCTGAGGGGTGTACTTTTGGATATGTCACCATCGTACAATTATGTACGCCTGTATCTACACGGCATTAGGTTCTCGGTTATATAAGAAATGAGAGCTAGCAGTCTGCTTATTACGCTAACTGGCCTACACAGCTTATGGCCGGGTGTGTGACCCGCGCCACTCAATACTCGACAATTCATGCCGCGAGTTTTGTGCACGTCTTGACTTCTTTCACGGTGTTCAGCACTGTCAAGGCTACAGGTCCTCTTAGCCAATAGGAAGGGCGATTAGCCCCTCCACATGTATTCATCGGCGTCGCGTCGTCTGCTCAGCGTCTCCCTGGCGTCTGCTCACGCGCGTAGGGCGAGTAAAGCGAACAGACGGCATCACTGAAAAAGGAAATGACTGCACCCACCCCAGCTGGTGCCATCCGCTTCGAATTTATCGAGTCGTCATCGTGCGCTGTGTGACCCGTAAGTTACAAACTGACGCTTGTATTTGCTTTAGATTAATGTGCTGATGCTTCGAGAGCAATGTATTCGTGAGTATATTGCGCTAATTTTAAGAACCATTATCAGATTCTTGGCGCGTTAGGCTTAGCATGCGTGGCTAAACAAACAGCTGATCTCGCAAATAACGACAAAATGTACCTGATGCTTCGTTTTCAGCGTGAGATGGTACAAAGGGATGTCTAATTTCACCATTTGTTTGTTGCCGCCAGCGCAGTGGGCGAATAGCAAGCGCAAGTTCGGATCGAAACGGGCGGTCGAGGCTGAATGGGCGCTGCCATGTTGATTTGTAACCAGTTACCGACAGTTATTGATACAGAAATTAAAGACACATGACATCCATGCGAACAAGAATAAACATCACGCATCGATGTGACGTAACACGTGCCAAACAAGCGCGAAAGTCTCAAACCTGCCAATTGTCAGATAATTATATCTGGAACTACATTTTGGTGCGCAAGCGTGTGGCTTGCTTACACCCCGTAGCCTTGGTAGTGCTGAACGGTAGTGGTGAGATGGAGTATGGAGTGTGTGGGCTGAGTTAATGAAATTCATAAGTGCATGAGTGTCTGTCAAACATTGTGCCTGTGATAGCGGTTAATCGGTGAAGACCTCTCTGCACTTAATTCAAGAATGACCTCTTTTGAACAATACGAAAAGAAGGGCAATTGTTCGAAGGGCTCGTTTCTTTGTTAGACACAACTAATGAAGCCTGCAGACAATTGCGCCAAGGAAAGCATGGGGAACATTGTTTTTTTTAAACAGTAGTGTAATGATTATCACTACCTAAATTGAAAGGAATTAAAGTGGTAGAAAAATTACCTTTTCCGTCGGTGGGAACTGAACCCACAAGCTGCATCTAGGATACTTATGTGAGTTTAATCCTTGGGAGTGTTAGCCAGCGCCACTCGTAGCCAAGGCGGCGAGGTGGAACACGATTTTTGCCAGAAGGCGTCAGGTGGCAGTGGACCTTCGCACGAGGTCCACCTTTTCTTCGTAACGACTTAGGAAAAGAAATCACAGTTTAGCTTAAGGGCGAAAGAATGAATGCGATAGCAAGAAATTGAAATGTTATACGAAGTCAGGCTAGCAGCTAACTCTTTTGGATCCCATCTCGCGTAACTCTGGTTTAAAAACGCTGGT
This sequence comes from Rhipicephalus sanguineus, assembly GCF_013339695.2. Lineage (NCBI taxonomy): Eukaryota > Metazoa > Arthropoda > Arachnida > Ixodida > Ixodidae > Rhipicephalus > Rhipicephalus sanguineus. The sequence goes on from NC_051183.1 coordinate 6,664,147, forward strand.
TTAAAGGGATACTGGCACATAATTTTTCAGTTGTTTTTTTGCCTCAACTGAAAGGCCATACCCTCAAGAGTCTAGAAAATGTACTGCTAAGCGTGAGCACATCTTGAAAGATTAATTACACTGTGTTTTTAAAAGCTAGTTTCGGTTCCTGCTGTACCCCGACGTCACAACACGGTATCAGCCTCTCGTCACGTGCTCGCGCAAGATATCACGACGTTTCCGCCACCGCTCCGTGGCTCCGTTGGTGACGCACAAGCGGAAACTTTCAATGTTTTAGATGCGAAGCATCTCTTGCTCGGGAGGTATGTCCCGCGGCCTGGTAGTCCGCACTCACACTACGCATGCGCAACTCTCCTCCAAGTCAATGTTGAAGTAACCGGTAATGATGAGAGGCATAGGCATTCGCAGGGTTCCCCTTCAGGGGGAGGGTCGAAGGTTCGTCGCAGCGCCCCCCCCCCCCTCGCAATATGTCAATGTATGGCGCTGACGTTGCGCCCCATCTCCGGGTCACAGCGCCCCTCCCCCCTTCCTCATTAGAGCGAAAGCTGTTATGAGATCACAACAAGGGCCGTTTTACAGCGAAAGCTGTTATGAGATCATTTCAACGGCCGTTTTTGGTGGCGTAGTTGTCCGCCGCCGCCGCTGCCGCCGCCGCCGGTGTCCGTAACCACTATCGCTCGAAATAAGAAAAAAAAAAAAAACGAAATAAGAAAAAATTTCCAGGATGGAACGGGGTTCGAACCTGGGCCCTCCGCGTGGGAGCCCAGTGTTGTACCTCAGAGCCATGCCGGTGCTTGGAACTGCCTTGCAAAACGACGCTATACAGTCTTCATGTCCAGAAGGAACCACATTAACATATGCAATTTAGTGTGGTAGAAGAGTGAAATAACAACCACGCATCACACAACGCGAATTCTGTAACCAGGCGTCACACAATGCGAATTGCGCAACGAGTGGGATGTTGGATGCTTCCAACCCACTAGAAGGGGCTCTGCAATAATTCTTCATCGTCATCAGGCACAACACCAACAAAGTGCGCATGATGCCTTACATGTTTTTAGCGGGTACCACGGCTCTCCGTTGAATGACGAAAAATGGCATAGTGGCTGCTTCCCTACTTCACAAAAATTATGATTTATAGCGTAGTGGGTTCCTCGCAAGTGCACTTGCATTGGCTGCCAAGGAAGCCCATGAGCCCATCATCCATTTCCTCAGGGTCTGAATAAAGTTCTTCCCCCCTCTCTCTGGCTCTCTTTCTCACGTCCATGTATGTTATATTGCATGGTGGGAGAGTTAAATAGCGACCGGGCGTCACACAATGCGAATTACGTAACTGGTGAGCCGTTTAAAGCTTCCAGCCCATTACGAAGGTATGAGCCACAATTCTTCATCGTCATCAGTCGTCACGTAAACATTCCCATTTCACAGAAATTATGATGATTTATAGCGTAGTGGGTTCCTCGCAAGTGCACTTGCATTGGTTGCCAAGGAAGCCCATAAGCCGATCATCCATTTCCTCAGGGTCTGAATAAAGTTCTTCCCCCTTCTCTCTGTCTCTCTTTCTCACGTCAATGTATGTTATATTCCATGGTGGGAGAGTTAAATAGCGACCGGGCGTCACACAATGCGAATTACGTAACTGGTGAGCCGTTTAAAGCTTCCAGCCCATTACGAAGGGCTGAGCCACAATTCTTCATCGTCATCAGTCGTCACGTAACATTCCCATTTCACAGAAATTATGATGATTTATAGCGTAGTGGGTTCCTCGCAAGTGCACTTGCATTGGTTGCCAAGGAAGCCCATAAGCCCATCATCCATTTCCTCAGGGTCTCAATAAAGTTCTTCCCCCTTCTCTCTGTCTCTCTTTCTCACGTCAATGTATGTTATATTCCATGGTGGGAGAGTTAAATAGCGACCGGGCGTCACACAATGCGAATTACGTAACTGGTGAGCCGTTTAAAGCTTCCAGCCCATTACGAAGGGCTGAGCCACAATTCTTCATCGTCATCAGTCGTCACGTAAACATTCCCATTTCACAGAAATTATGATGATTTATAGCGTAGTGGGTTCCTCGCAAGTGCACTTGCATTGGTTGCCAAGGAAGCCCATAAGCCCATCATCCATTTCCTCAGGGTCTCAATAAAGTTCTTCCCCCTTCTCTCTGTCTCTCTTTCTCACGTCAATGTATGTTATATTCCATGGTGGGAGAGTTAAATAGCGACCGGGCGTCACACAATGCGAATTACGTAACTGGTGAGCCGTTTAAAGCTTCCAGCCCATTACGAAGGGCTGAGCCACAATTCTTCATCGTCATCAGTCGTCACGTAAACATTCCCATTTCACAGAAATTATGATGATTTATAGCGTAGTGGGTTCCTCGCAAGTGCACTTGCATTGGTTGCCAAGGAAGCCCATAAGCCCATCATCCATTTCCTCAGGGTCTCAATAAAGTTCTTCCCCCTTCTCTCTGTCTCTCTTTCTCACGTCAATGTATGTTATATTCCATGGTGGGAGAGTTAAATAGCGACCGGGCGTCACACAATGCGAATTACGTAACTGGTGAGCCGTTTAAAGCTTCCAGCCCATTACGAAGGGCTGAGCCACAATTCTTCATCGTCATCAGTCGTCACGTAAGCATTCCATTTCACAGAAATTATGATGATTTATAGCGTAGTGGGTTCCTCGCAAGTGCACTTGCATTGGTTGCCAAGGAAGCCCATAAGCCCATCATCCATTTCCTCAGGGTCTCAATAAAGTTCTTCCCCCTTCTCTCTGTCTCTCTTTCTCACGTCAATGTATGTTATATTCCATGGTGGGAGAGTTAAATAGCGACCGGGCGTCATACAATGCGAATTACGTAACTGGTGAGCCGTTTAAAGCTTCCAGCCCATTACGAAGGGCTGAGCCACAATTCTTCATCGTCATCAGTCGTCACGTAAGCATTCCCATTTCACAGAAATTATGATGATTTATAGCGTAGTGGGTTCCTCGCAAGTGCACTTGCATCGGTTGCCAAGGAAGCCCATAAGCCCATCATCCATTTCCTCAGGGTCTCAATAAAGTTCTTCCCCCTTCTCTCTGTCTCTCTTTCTCACGTCAATGTATGTTATATTCCATGGTGGGAGAGTTAAATAGCGACCGGGCGTCACACAATGCGAATTACGTAACTGGTGAGCCGTTTAAAGCTTCCAGCCCATTACGAAGGTATGAGCCACAATTCTTCATCGTCATCAGTCGTCACGTAAACATTTCCATTTCACAGAAATTATGATGATTTATAGCGTAGTGGGTTCCTCGCAAGTGCACTTGCATTGGTTGCCAAGGAAGCCCATAAGCCCATCATCCATTTCCTCAGGGTCTCAATAAAGTTCTTCCCCCTTCTCTCTGTCTCTCTTTCTCACGTCAATGTATGTTATATTCCATGGTGGGAGAGTTAAATAGCGACCGGGCGTCACACAATGCGAATTACGTAACTGGTGAGCCGTTTAAAGCTTCCAGCCCATTACGAAGGGCTGAGCCACAATTCTTCATCGTCATCAGTCGTCACGTAAACATTCCATTTCACAGAAATTATGATGATTTATAGCGTAGTGGGTTCCTCGCAAGTGCACTTGCATTGGTTGCCAAGGAAGCCCATAAGCCCATCATCCATTTCCTCAGGGTCTCAATAAAGTTCTTCCCCCTTCTCTCTGTCTCTCTTTCTCACGTCAATGTATGTTATATTCCATGGTGGGAGAGTTAAATAGCGACCGGGCGTCACACAATGCGAATTACGTAACTGGTGAGCCGTTTAAAGCTTCCAGCCCATTACGAAGGGCTGAGCCACAATTCTTCATCGTCATCAGTCGTCACGTAACATTCCCATTTCACAGAAATTATGATGATTTATAGCGTAGTGGGTTCCTCGCAAGTGCACTTGCATTGGTTGCCAAGGAAGCCCATAAGCCCATCATCCATTTCCTCAGGGTCTCAATAAAGTTCTTCCCCCTTCTCTCTGTCTCTCTTTCTCACGTCAATGTATGTTATATTCCATGGTGGGAGAGTTAAATAGCGACCGGGCGTCACACAATGCGAATTACGTAACTGGTGAGCCGTTTAAAGCTTCCAGCCCATTACGAAGGGCTGAGCCACAATTCTTCATCGTCATCAGTCGTCACGTAAACATTCCCATTTCACAGAAATTATGATGATTTATAGCGTAGTGGGTTCCTCGCAAGTGCACTTGCATTGGTTGCCAAGGAAGCCCATAAGCCCATCATCCATTTCCTCAGGGTCTCAATAAAGTTCTTCCCCCTTCTCTCTGTCTCTCTTTCTCACGTCAATGTATGTTATATTCCATGGTGGGAGAGTTAAATAGCGACCGGGCGTCACACAATGCGAATTACGTAACTGGTGAGCCGTTTAAAGCTTCCAGCCCATTACGAAGGGCTGAGCCACAATTCTTCATCGTCATCAGTCGTCACGTAAACATTTCCATTTCACAGAAATTATGATGATTTATAGCGTAGTGGGTTCCTCGCAAGTGCACTTGCATTGGTTGCCAAGGAAGCCCATAAGCCCATCATCCATTTCCTCAGGGTCTCAATAAAGTTCTTCCCCCTTCTCTCTGTCTCTCTTTCTCACGTCAATGTATGTTATATTGCATGGTGGGAGAGTTAAATAGCGACCGGGCGTCACACAATGCGAATTACGTAACTGGTGAGCCGTTTAAAGCTTCCAGCCCATTACGAAGGTATGAGCCACAATTCTTCATCGTCATCAGTCGTCACGTAAACATTCCCATTTCACAGAAATTATGATGATTTATAGCGTAGTGGGTTGCTCGCAAGTGCACTTGCATTGGTTGCCAAGGAAGCCCATAAGCCATCATCCATTTCCTCAGGGTCTGAATAAAGTTCTTCCCCCTTCTCTCTGTCTCTCTTTCTCACGTCAATGTATGTTATATTCCATGGTGGGAGAGTTAAATAGCGACCGGGCGTCACACAATGCGAATTACGTAACTGGTGAGCCGTTTAAAGCTTCCAGCCCATTACGAAGGGCTGAGCCACAATTCTTCATCGTCATCAGTCGTCACGTAAACATTCCCATTTCACAGAAATTATGATGATTTATAGCGTAGTGGGTTCCTCGCAAGTGCACTTGCATTGGTTGCCAAGGAAGCCCATAAGCCGATCATCCATTTCCTCAGGGTCTGAATAAAGTTCTTCCCCCTTCTCTCTGTCTCTCTTTCTCACGTCAATGTATGTTATATTCCATGGTGGGAGAGTTAAATAGCGACCGGGCGTCACACAATGCGAATTACGTAACTGGTGAGCCGTTTAAAGCTTCCAGCCCATTACGAAGGTATGAGCCACAATTCTTCATCGTCATCAGTCGTCACGTAAACATTCCCATTTCACAGAAATTATGATGATTTATAGCGTAGTGGGTTCCTCGCAAGTGCACTTGCATTGGTTGCCAAGGAAGCCCATAAGCCCATCATCCATTTCCTCAGGGTCTCAATAAAGTTCTTCCCCCTTCTCTCTGTCTCTCTTTCTCACGTCAATGTATGTTATATTCCATGGTGGGAGAGTTAAATAGCGACCGGGCAGTCACACAATGCGAATTACGTAACTGGTGAGCCGTTTAAAGCTTCCAGCCCATTACGAAGGGCTGAGCCACAATTCTTCATCGTCATCAGTCGTCACGTAAACATTCCCATTTCACAGAAATTATGATGATTTATAGCGTAGTGGGTTCCTCGCAAGTGCACTTGCATTGGTTGCCAAGGAAGCCCATAAGCCGATCATCCATTTCCTCAGGGTCTGAATAAAGTTCTTCCCCCTTCTCTCTGTCTCTCTTTCTCACGTCAATGTATGTTATATTCCATGGTGGGAGAGTTAAATAGCGACCGGGCGTCACACAATGCGAATTACGTAACTGGTGAGCCGTTTAAAGCTTCCAGCCCATTACGAAGGTATGAGCCACAATTCTTCATCGTCATCAGTCGTCACGTAAACATTTCCCATTTCACAGAAATTATGATGATTTATAGCGTAGTGGGTTCCTCGCAAGTGCACTTGCATTGGTTGCCAAGGAAGCCCATAAGCCGATCATCCATTTCCTCAGGGTCTCAATAAAGTTCTTCCCCCTTCTCTCTGTCTCTCTTTCTCACGTCAATGTATGTTATATTCCATGGTGGGAGAGTTAAATAGCGACCGGGCGTCACACAATGCGAATTACGTAACTGGTGAGCCGTTTAAAGCTTCCAGCCCATTACGAAGGTGTGAGCCACAATTCTTCATCGTCATCAGTCGTCACGTAACATTCCCATTTCACAGAAATTATGATGATTTATAGCGTAGTGGGTTCCTCGCAAGTGCACTTGCATTGGTTGCCAAGGAAGCCCATAAGCCCATCATCCATTTCCTCAGGGTCTCAATAAAGTTCTTCCCCCTTCTCTCTGTCTCTCTTTCTCACGTCAATGTATGTTATATTCCATGGTGGGAGAGTTAAATAGCGACCGGGCGTCACACAATGCGAATTACGTAACTGGTGAGCCGTTTAAAGCTTCCAGCCCATTACGAAGGGCTGAGCCACAATTCTTCATCGTCATCAGTCGTCACGTAAACATTCCCATTTCACAGAAATTATGATGATTTATAGCGTAGTGGGTTCCTCGCAAGTGCACTTGCATTGGTTGCCAAGGAAGCCCATAAGCCGATCATCCATTTCCTCAGGGTCTGAATAAAGTTCTTCCCCCCTCTCTCTGGCTCTCTTTCTCACGTCAGTGTATGTTATATTCCATGGTGGGAGCGTTAAATAGCGACCGGGCGTCACACAATGCGAATTACGTAACTGGTGAGCCGTTTAAAGCTTCCAGCCCATTACGAAGGTATGAGCCACAATTCTTCATCGTCATCAGTCGTCACGTAAACATTCCCATTTCACAGAAATTATGATGATTTATAGCGTAGTGGGTTCCTCGCAAGTGCACTTGCATTGGTTGCCAAGGAAGCCCATAAGCCGATCATCCATTTCCTCAAGGTCTGAATAAAGTTCTTCCCCCCTCTCTCTGGCTCTCTTTCTCACGTCAATGTATGTTATATTCCATGGTGGGAGAGTTAAATAGCGACCGGGCGTCACACAATGCGAATTACGTAACTGGTGAGCCGTTTAAAGCTTCCAGCCCATTACGAAGGTATGAGCCACAATTCTTCATCGTCATCAGTCGTCACGTAAACATTCCCATTTCACAGAAATTATGATGATTTATAGCGTAGTGGGTTCCTCGCAAGTGCACTTGCATTGGTTGCCAAGGAAGCCCATAAGCCGATCATCCATTTCCTCAGGGTCTCAATAAAGTTCTTCCCCCTTCTCTCTGTCTCTCTTTCTCACGTCAATGTATGTTATATTCCATGGTGGGAGAGTTAAATAGCGACCGGGCGTCACACAATGCGAATTACGTAACTGGTGAGCCGTTTAAAGCTTGTAACCCATTACAAAGGGCTGAGCCACAATTCATTGTCATCAGTCGTCACGTAAACAAAGTGCACATAATGCCTTACATATGTGTAGCTGGAACCTCGCTTCTGCGCACAATGACGAATAATGGCGTTGTAGGTGCTTCCCAATTTCACAAATATTGTGATTCATGGCGTAGTGGGTACCTTGCTAGTGTACTTGTATTAGTAGCCCCAAGAGAGTTTACAACGGGCTCTAGAAATGCCGCTCTTCCAGCTTTCGCTGTGACTGTGCTGCGCTTTCCGCGCAGGCCTGGCATTTTTTTTGGCGCCGTAGTTGTCCGCCGCCGCCGGTGTCCGTAACCACTATCGCTCGAAATGAGAAAAAAAAAAAACGAAATAAGAAAAAGTTTCCAGGATGGAACGAGGTTCGAACTTGGGCCCTCTGCGTGGGAGCCCAGTATTATACCTCAGAGCCATGCTGGTGCTTGAAACTGCTTTGCAAAGAGACCCTATACAGGCTTCATGTCGGGAAGGAACCACATTGACGTATGTAATGTAGCATGGTAGAAGAATAAAATAGCAACCAAGTGTCACACAACGCGAATTCTATAACCAGGCGTCACACAATGCGAATTGCGCAACGAGTTGGTTACTGAATGCTTCCAACCCATTACAAAGGGCTCTGCCATAATTCTTCGTCGTCATCAGCCAAAGCATCAACAAAATGCACGTAATGCCTTACAGTTGTTTAGCAGGTACCACGGTACTGCGCAGAATGACGAAAAATTGCATAGTGGCTGCTTCCCTACTTCACAAGAATTATGATTTATAGCGTAGTGGGTTCCTTGCAAGTTCACTTCTATTGGTTGCCAAGGAAGCCCATAAGGCTCCCATGATCCATTTCCTCAGGGTCTCAATAATGTTAATTACCTCTCTCTATCTCTTTCTCACGTTAGCGTATGTTATAAAGCGTGGTGGGAGAGTGAAATAACGACCGGGCGTCACACAATGCGAGTTACGTAACTATTGGGTAAATTAAAGCTTCCAACCCATTACAAGATGCTCAGTCATAAGTCTTCATCGTCAGCAGCCGTCGAATCAAGAAACTGCACATAATGCCTTGCAGATGGTACCTCGCTTCTCCGCAGAATGACTAGTAATGTCGTGGTGGGTGCTTCCCAACTTCACAAAAATTATGTTTGTGGCATAGTGGGTACGTTGCTAGTATAACGGGCTCTAGAAATGCCGCTCGTCGAGCTTCCGCTGTGACTGTGCTGCGCTTTCCGCGCAGGCCTGGCGTTTTTTTATTATGTCAATGTGTGCGGCTGACTTTGCCCCCCCCCCCCTCTTAGGTGTATAAGGAGGAGGGCGCTACCCCCCCCCCCCCCTTGCGCACGCCTATAATGAGAGGCCTGGTTCTCTTGACACATTTATTTCAGGGAAGCATTGACACCGGCTTTTTCGTAATCCACGTAGTCCACGTTGCGGACCACGTGGACGAGTGGATGGTAGTTGAGCGTCTTCCAGTGGTGTTTTGTCTTCAGCTCCCTCACTTTCCTTGCGTCGGCCGCGGTGGTGTAGCGGTTACGGTGCTCGGCTGCTGACCCGAAGGTCGCGGGTTCGATCCCGGCCGCGGCGGTCGCATTTCGATGGAGGCAAAATGCTAGATGCCCGTGTACTGTGCGATCTCGGTGCACGTTAAAGAATACCAGATGGTCAAAATTTTCCGGAGCCCTCCGCTATGGTGTCTCTCATAATCATATCGTGGTTTTGGGACATAAAACCCCAACAAGTATTATTATCATCACTTTCCGTGCGTGTCAATGTGTGTGTTCGCCGTTACTGTGTTGGTTGAGACTCTGTGGCACATGCCCGCATAACACGAACCCCTCCCCCACCCCCGCCGGCTACGGGCCTGCTCTGATGTGCGGGTATGTGCCACCCGTGACTGAGAGAAAGGGTTTCATGACGTACGCGATAGGTACTTTGCGTTATTCATGTCATGACAAGTGAATCATGTTCGTAATACACTGATCTCCTGCTATGCCAAGTTTGGTATATTACAAGTTATGGAGACGACCAGGAGAGCGCCCAGACGTAGGTCGCTAGATAGATAGATAGACAGATACGTAGATAGAAACGGCCAAAGGGCCTGAGGTTCGCTAAGGAATGCTTCTCATGTAAAAGCAACCAGTTACACCTTACAATTAAGAAACTTAGTTCTTGATATTTTTTTTTTTGGAAACCGGAAATCGCAATATAAATTTGAAGGCGCGCAGTTCCACCACATGTAATGGGTTGCTTTCCGCTACAGCTGAAGCTTTACGTTATGATCATGTGTCAGCGAAGCACTCTGGTGAAGAACACATGCACGTCAACCTTCTTGCCCTTCAGCGTGCTCCTGCGGCTGCACTATGTACCATGCACGCGCGCAGGGAACAAAGTTTATGCTGCAATGATTTCGCGCTGTTGATATTATACTACCGATAGTAGTTACTATCGATAGCGCTATCGATAGTATATTTAACCATCGATAGTTCGATAGTGACTCAGCTATCGATAGTATCGATAGTACCATCGATAGTTCTGCATCACTACGCTGCCGGCGAATGTGGTTTGTCGCCGAATTTGGCAGCAGTGGCGGCTAGGACACGTGCGTGCATGCGCTCCTCATTCGGCCCGAGCACTGCTAATGAGAAATATTTAGATCGTGACGCACCACAAAGGCAATCCGAGAGCTCTGCGCATGCGCGGAAAGAGGGGCGGCCGCGTTGTGGCGAAAGGACGCGCCGTGGATATTCCCAGTTGCGATAAGAGCAGTGGCGACGCTCGACGCTGCTTTGGAGGCCTATACCGGCTGGAAACTTACGCTGCAAATGGATGATGTGTTCGTCGGATGCCACTTGTCACGTTTGATTTTTACTGTCCAAGAAGCCTTCTGTTCAGGTCTCTTGGAAAACGATACAACTTCCAGCGTTCCTGAAATTATTGGTGCGCTGCGGCACGCAACACCCGGCCATGGTAACGGTAGCGAGCGCATAAAACTGGACGGGAAACGTGCACAGACCTAAGAACAGCACGCGCGCCACGCGCAAGTGACGGAGAAGTCAAAATGGCGGCCATGCCGCCGCCAAGGCCGAGGAGGCGGCACCTGCCTTTTCAAAAGCTGACACCACTCTAAGCGGGGGCGCGCGCATCGAGCCACTCTAGTGGAAGCTAGAGTCACTCTAGTGGAAGCTAGAGTCACTGGAAAATCAGAGTACCGCAAAGGTAGGCTGCACGCGGGCAACATTGGGCGGCGGCGGCCATTTCCCTTCCAGACCGGCCGGCGCGTTGCTAGCGTGTGTTGAGAAGTGACCGATCTTTTCGCCTCGGTGCCGTGTTACGCTCGTCGGAACGGCGTTACGTGTGTGTGTTTATCCAAGAGGATATTAGAAGTGATTTCGAGTCATCGACAGTTATGTATGGACTGCGCGGTTAGCGGTGTAACTAATGAAACGTGCGGCGAATGCTGCCATGTGCTCGCGAACTCGCTTCATGGCTTGATCGGTCTCTTTTTCGTGTCACGCCCGGATGTGTTCGCTAGGTCCGGAGCTGAAAACATAGCTGCATTAGCGGAGTGACATCGTGCGAGATGCCATTTACTTCGACATTTGGTGAATCTTGACTGTTTGCGCTAGCTTTGCAGTCGGTGTTCAGCTTCACTGCACTCGAGAACGTTATCGCGAACAACATCGAGAACATTCATCATTGCGTCCTTCGACTGATCGCTGACGCATACCTTGCTTGCGCACCATGCTTGCTGTTCAACTGGTTGTTATGTGTAATAGAAGTTGTGTGTGTACGGTAATTGGAAGTTGTGCGCGACGTATTTATGTCTTGATTCGGAACGCCAGCAGCCAAACGCATGGGCGAATCGGCGTGTGGTAGATAAGGTGCGTCTTATCTTGCGATACGTAGCAAATAGGCCATCGATAATGATTGACAGCACTACTTAATTGTTTCATTTACTATTTCTTTTCTCCTTAATATTCCCAACGTTGCAGTGCATTTGCAAATATTTTGCTGTATTCCGACAAACAGTCTTTTTTTTTTGCGTTGCCAACGCGTAAACAGCTGGGGTTCGGTTTCTGCACTGCTGCACTTTTTTTTTTCATAATTAACTCTTATTAAAACTTCACCGGCATGGTGCTTTATGTTCTTTTCATCAGAAATAGCACATCCGGGAGATTTTTAAAGCTTCTGCAACGCAGTACGTATATAGACATAGGGCTCGCATAAAATCGACTCCCGCAATGCGTGGGATCTGCTTTTTTTTTGCTGTGGCCATTTCTCACCCACTAACAAGTATTTTAGGGGTACGCTCGGCGCAATGCAGCATTAGCAACATTTTTTGGCAACTAATTTAAAAATACGATTAATAACATTGCCTTATACCAAGTTTATCAACAGAGTTCCAAGCTTCTGTTTTGCGCAATGGTAAATGATCATGCCACAATTGCCTTCAAGGTATACCAGTAAACAGTTATTATTTTAACAAATCTTCAATTTCACTCTCGTGCGTGACACGCTTATAACTCGAATAGCATACGTAATCTGTTCAACATATCGAGATATATTACAGCCGAGCAAATAGAAAGGTATGTATTGCTTTCAATATCGCTGACCATAGCGAACCGAAAAGGTGAAGTATCCTGTCTCCTGTCGCATGAGATCTTTTCCAGCAAAGTTTGTGTAGTTCACTGTAGGAAGGTGTGTTCTTCAAAGGGGCGAACTCATTCCGACCAAATATATGCAGCGACGTAGAACGGCGCTCTTTGACATTAATTTTTCCCACACAGCATGCAAAAATTAACGAGATTCTCAGAGTAGCTCACCAGTGACGTTCGATTGCTGGTGAGCTACTCTCAGGAATCTGCATGCAGTGGCGTAGCCAGGGGGTGGCACACCGGGGCCCGTGCACACCCCCCCACCCCAAATTTTTATCCCGTGGCGTACATAGCCCGAAATGCCACTCCACCACATCTGCCTGCCAGGCCCCCACTTCAGATCAAGTAGGTGCCCCCCCCCCCCCCACCTCCCGAAAAAAATTTCTTACGCCCCTGTCTGCAAGGCGCGTTTAAAAATGCGACGAAGTACATCTAGGGACCGTGGTACTGCTAAATGTCCGGCCACGCTCTGCGTTGAACGCGCCTGCAACCAAAGCGCTTGGAAGGTATATGGCGGCGAGAGGTCACGTGATGCGAGTAAGCCAATCGCGTCGGCGGCGGCGCGCGGAAAACAGATGCGATACTCTGAAATTTTTCCAGTGACTCTAGTGGAAGCGCTCTACGTACGCCGCCTGGAGGGCGTTCTGACCCTTATTTGTTCGGCCGCGAAACGGCTGTAGTGGCCGCTCTTTACAAAAGTATACTTTTGTATGCGCTCACGACAAGACCGGCCTCGCATGCGCTGCACGCGACACCACCTATAGCACATATGCAGAAAAAGTAACAGTGATAATTTGTAGTAGTCAGACGTATCACTACTTTAGAACATGTTTAAGCTTGTGAAACGGTGCATTTGTGTACAGAGAGAGAGAGAAGTAACTTTATTGGCACCCGTCAAATAGATGACGGGGTAGAGGCGTCAGCCTAAACCCACACTCATCCTCCCTAACCGTCGACCAGGATCCCTTGGGACGTGGCGGCGGTTAGGGCGAGACCGATGACTTGCCGTTGAGCATCTTCCTCTTCGTTGAGTAGCAAGGACTCCCAGGACTCTCTGCATCTGTCTGGCTCATCAAAGTTAGGACAGAAATAAAATTTACTCATTGGAAGGCGAAAAGCGTTGTAGTCCCTAAGCAGACGAAGTGCTTGCCGATTGACTATTCTCTCCATCCCGTTGCCCGATCTGTGATGCCTTGAGTGAACGCGGTCAGAAGAAAGGTCTCCGAAAATTTGTTCATTTCAAGAAAGTCGGGCAGGGTGTTAGTCAAGGTTGTCTTTTAAGAATTTCGAGGAGACGCACAGGTCAAATAAATATATAATGCCATGAAAAATGCAGAGTGGTCAGAACACAGCGCTCGGGAAGGCGCATTTCCTCTTCTCTTTAGCCGCAATCGCCCTCGCGCGCTTTCACTCGCGCATCGATCATATCACGGCACGGAGCGAGGTTATCGCCCCTGGTCTTTATGCGGAAATTGCGCTTCGAATGTTCGTATGATTGCTGTCGCAAGAAAACATGACGCCACACAAAAGTTCCAAAGACAAAAGTCAGAAGTGCCCTGATTGCGGTGAAATATGCGATGAAAGAGACGTCATGCATTTGTCTATTGTTCCCTTGTCCCAAGTCTGGGACAAGTGCTGGGAAAATGAGGACGGACTGCTTACTGGCAGTTGCCTACAACCACTGAAATGAACTTAGGCGCTAGTGTTTATGGGAGCTGCAAGCGTGGTGATCCAGCCATGCATATGTTGGGTAGTACAAATAAACCGCCCAAACCTCGACACTGTGGCTTCAGGCGGCTCTGTGAGTTATCAGTGATGTTTCCAACACAATATTGTCTTACACACGCCACAATTCGTAGCGTTCGCTTTAAAGCATTATTGTTATCTTTTACACTGCCTGTTTACACAGGGATCCATCAAAGAGCACTGAGGCTAGATTAGTTTAGTAGCTCGTGTTGGCCCTTGTATATTATTCGCTGTTGTGGCAGTTTTATGGAAAACAGCTTTTAACCAACGGTATCGCCCAGAACATGGATATAATTTTGTATTGTATTGTACAATGAGCGAATTATGTGGCAGAATGAACGCGTTAGTAACGGTAAACCATTCGTAACCGTTAGTAACGGTTACTAACCGTTATTCGTAACGGCAAGGGTAGAAATTGTCACTACCCTTGTCATTACTACCTTCAATTACTAACATGGCAGTGGATATGCGTATGTGACAAGCGGTTAGTACCCTGAAGGTATACCAGGTAGTACTACATTTCTTCTAAGAGCGGTCATGCACTATGTAGCGAACCAAGATGAATAATTACTACAGCGACTTATGCCGTTTATTGTTGAGCCGAAAGCCTTTTGACGCGCACACACAAAAAGAACACAAATTAACTGCAATAACACAGATCAACTCGTCAAACTACTCGTCAAGCGTGGCAGTGAACCTCTTAATTACCTTTGTTTTGAATACGCAAATTCGATCGTTACTGGTTATCAGAGTGCTACCCTTAGATTCAGAGCTGTTTTAAAGATTTTTTTATTGGCATCACTGGTTTAAACATTAAAGTATATGTTGTGTCTCCATTTGGATACGTCGTGTCTGAAAGAGATGCGCACGCTCGTTAAAAGCTGGCGATAACGTTGTAACTCCCACGTGATAACCTAGCTGCCTACTAACAACTTACTCCGGAATTGCCGAGCCAGTAAGAGGGCGGTGAAGAAGGTGGGCGGAAGCCGATGATTCCGTCAGCGTTAGCGGAGGTCGCACCGCGGGGTCGGAGCTCGCGGGTGGAAGGCAGTCAATTTTCCCGCCTCCGTAGGCGCTCTCTTTTTTCATCCCGAATCCCTTTCCATCGAGTCCCCGCAGATGCACTTCCCTCAGTGCGGGAAAGGAAGGCGCACGTTTTGATTGGTCCCCGAGCATGGAAACAAGAGCGCCACATCGGGAAGCGGACAGTCTCGAAACCGACGACGGAAGGAAAAAAGAAAAGCGGGGATAGTGAAAGGCGGAAGCGACGGAGCGAATATTAATTCGTCAGAGCGTGAAGCTCGTAAAAACCTTCTCCTTCCCAACAAAGCGCGCTGTAATGGAACGCCGACGCCCCTCGAGCAAAGGGGAAAAGAGGATACGCGACAGATGTTCCGTCACTGAGCGGCTTCGCGGGAGGGAGCCGTTGATGCGTACTGCTCTCCGGGCTTGGCATCTCGAAAATGAGTTTGGCTGCGGGACAAGGTTGTGTGTTAAAGAGAAGCGAACGAGAAGCCAGTGAGAAAAGGTACTCCGTGCAAGTTATCCGTGATTTCGAGACATTGCACGCTCGACGAGGTTGTCATTTCACAGGGTGGTGCGCCAGATGCGATATTACCTAAACCAGCCTTTCTTGACATTCAAAGTTTCATCATAAAAGCAAGATGCGCATCTACCAGCATCTCTGCACTTTATGTTCCTCACCTCATTGGAATTATTCGTTCCAGTAAAGAAAAGCACAAAACAAGAGATAATATGGCGTGTTGAAACAACCGGGCCAGCTTTTTACGCTTCTCAAAGGCGTTGAAAAGGAGAACTTGCAACCTCACGCCTAACTGCCAAATGCAGAAGCTACAAGGTGTGCTGAAGCCATGAACTAGGCAGTGGAACATTGTTCCAGATACCTATACTGCCAGGATTGATATGCTATGTTACAGCAATAGCCGATATGCTGGGTGAGCGGCGTCTAAGTACGTCGTATCAATTTAACTGTTCTGTCGATTATCGCGGGTATTCGTGGTAACCGTGAAAACGCGACCAGCGTCAATAGAGACGCGGCTACCTGCTTTTATACGAACTGCCCTGACAGCAAGGAATAGGAGGGGGAATCGGCCATCGCATCGCGGAGTATCACTTCGAGGGCAAAGCATCAGGTAACGTTAAAGAGCCCGTGTTGCAGAAAACGCTGTGTCGGTGAAAAATCCCGATGGATGCAAATAAATAAAAATCAGGGCCTTTTCCGCTGCCTTTCATGCTTTTCGCGCATGCCCATTGGTCAGAGCGGACGCTAACGGGCAAGCTCCACGAGCACAAAAGGAAAGGCATCGCTCGAGCCGGAACTCGGGCAGTCTGCGTGGCAGTTTGTACCAGAGAGCCACGCCAGTACTTGAAGACGCTTCGGAAAAAAGATCCCACACAGTCGTCCTGTCGGCAAGGAATCACCCGCCAATGACACGCCCAAAGACTGTTTGGGGCATACGCAACCTTTGTACAATGCGCGGAGAAAAGAAGCTGTCAATACTTGGTTAGCTCACTTTTCAATCACGTGTCGTAGGAAATAACGCCGAAAGATAAAGTGAGACAACGAATGCGAAGACGAAAGGGCGCCTTTAATTTATCGTCTGTAACAAACCAGCCAAATTAATCAACGTTGTACACACTTTGCTTAAGCATTGTACGCGAGCTATAGCCTGGCGGAAGTCGCAGAAGGGGCCTTTGGGAGGAAAAGAAACGCCTTCACTAGGCGTTAGCGTACGTCGCTTATTCTCGGACAATGCGTTCATTTGTTCACGACAAGGCTGTATTGTTTCCTTGCAGGCAGGCTTATCAACCTTCGCACGATGTCGCCTGACTTACACTGCACATTTTCTTTTCTCTCAGAAGATGTGATCTACTGGTGTTCTGTCCTAGGGAAACAAGGTTTGTGCCCGAAAATTTAGCCTCTACTGTATTGAGAGTTATTGCTTTATTTTGAATTGTGTTCTAAAGCAAACACGAGGAAGTGCTGCCTTCTTTTTTTCAGAAGTGATCAGGAGCGTAGTCAAGGCGGGGGGGGGGGGGGTTGGACCTTCCCCCCCCCCTCGGAAAATTTTCAATTTTGCATTCGTATACATACACGCACACATACAAACGCACGCACGAACATACATAAAGTATGGTTGAAACCCCCCCCGAAAAAGATTTCTGGCTACGCCCCTGGTAGCTTTGTTTGGTCCACGACCTCCTATTTGTTTCTGCGATCCCAACATGGTCCACAACATTCCTACCAACAACTGCACATGAAGCCGGAATATGCGCAATTTATCTCTAGAGGATGCGCCATATTGTGAAATCCTCCTTTGCCTGCGCCTAGGCAATCGTGCTTGCTGCGCGGTCTTCTAACGTCTTCCGCTGCTTTCCACAAAACTACTCTGCCCATCTCTTTCCCGCTCGTAATGCGCAGTGGTCCGGGCTACTCATTTCTGCACCTGTTGCGCAAACAGGGATTTCGTAACTGTTTGACGCGTAAATGAGCGAGGATTCGACACCCGACAGAGCAGCTCTGTCACTTCGAGTCTCAGCAAGGGCGCATCCCCGTGGCGCACATCTCTGTCTACGCAGTGGAACGCTCACTTCCCCAAACCAAGTAGTAAAAGACCCAATGGGATTGGGGCTTAGCAAAGTGATTACCTCCAGCAAACGCGAGAACACGCGCACGTTATGTCGCCTGTGCCAACGTCCCAGCTCATGATTTGTAAACAGTAGCACCGTGCGCAGATGACAGGGGATTGCGATGGGATTACCGCAGCGAGAGATTAGCGCTGGTCGCTCGACATGCCTACTGCCTTACGCGGTGAGTTCTTGGTGTTCGTCGGGAGCGGCGATGCAACCTCTGTGAGCGGTCTCTTCAATTTGCGTCGTCTTCAAAAACAGCTCCGTTACCACGTCGTATTCTCAAGAGGGCAGCTCTGGCGGAGTGTATGCAGGGTTGCCGCATTATACATGCCATACGCGGTTACCGGCGCAAAATAAGGAATAGCGCTATTCTTAGCGGTGCCAACTTTGTTTTAGCGTACTGTTGTGCCTCTCAGTGGCTCGACTCATTCAAAGAGTGTTTGTAATTGCCGACTAATTTATTCGGCAGTTCTAATTACAAGTACAAACATACTGCACCGTCTGCAGATGCTCTTGAAGAAATAGCTAATGCAAACGCTGATCCCTTCGTCGCGCTGATGCCGACCCCGAGGTCCGTCGCTGTAATGTGAAGAACAATGCAATCGAACGTCAAAGTAATTTCACGAGCATACGCTTTCCCCTCTGCCCTATATCCTTAGAATTGCCTAAAGGAACTGTGACATTTTTCATCTCCTTTTTCCTATGTCAATTTGTTCTGGAGCTAAATATCCGATTATTAACACCGATGCCTTGGTCTTCGACGTGAAAACACATGGAGGTGACGTTTGTTTAGCCATTGAAACTTGGCGAACTCGCGATAAAAATTCCAAGTGGGCTCTACATTTTCAGTCGAACAGAATTGCGGGTGTTGTTCTCGCGTGTAGCTCTGTGGGCGTGGAAAGTTATAACGCTTTCTTATGGACGAGCAATAGGCCTGAAAAGTGCTACGTCCTATGCACAGTGACAGCATGCATCCATATCGACGAGAGTCCATGGTGCCGAAACTCTTTCGCAGAAGTCGTGACTGCTTTGAAAATCACGCTATAATCATGACATTTGCAGTAAAGCGAAATATACGAAACTGAAGCTTGCATTTGCTTCCACTTATCTACAGCTACAGAGCGGCCAAGCTTTCCGAAGGGGAAAGCATCTCGACAAGGCAAACGTCGCCGTGTGTTGTCACGCTCGAATAAACCCGCCAGTGGCATCCTGCAAGATTCCAACGCTAGCCATCGCCTTTGAGAAAAAATAAAATGTAAACGCGAGACAAATATGGTATTTCGCTTTCTCTTGGCGTCTCTTGACCGCATGCGCAAACGCTGTGAGGGAGGCCACTCCTTTTGCTTGTTCGCTGCAACTTCGGATGTAAAGAACTGACCGCTGTTTCGTATGAGGTCGGAAGCGAAAGTGACGCCTCGTTACACGCTGGACAACAATGTGCCACGATCTACCGGCACGCAAAAGCAGGTGGACCGGGAGTGGAGCGAGCTAATAAACAGTGCCAGGCAGAAGCGAAAATAGCGACGCCTCGGGCCATAGCGCACTTTTTTTTTTCTCGACACAAGCCGTAAACAAGTCTCTGTGACACCTGCGAAACGTGTTGGCGCCACTACTTTATCTTGGCGACCCCAGTGGCAGTACACGCCGGCGTGGCCTGGCATTGCAGCGAGGTGCAGCAGGCGTGTTCGCTCTCGTAGAAAGCACGCCTTAGCTAAAGGGCAAGCGTTCGGTCAGTTCACGGTGTTAGTCTCCGGAGTATACGCAATCGGTGACGCGCCATGTCTCGACGTAGCGGAGGAAGTTTTATGGAGGTAACAAATGTGCTCCGTTTACGTTCGCTTGTGGTGGGTATCGTTGCGCATTCAGTCGGACGTACACAGGAAAGAAAGGACAGAGTAAACGGAAAGAGCGCAAAGTATCAACTGGCTTTATACACTTGGTCGCTGCATATACAGGCTGTCCCACATAACTTGAGCCAAGACTTTGAAAATGAAAGGCACCTCAGAGGCAAATTGAACCAAACGTATACTACTCGCACTAGCCTATAGATACTCAGGCTATTTTTTATTTTCCCCTAAATTAATTAGTTAATTCTTTTTAATTACCTAACTTTTTAATTATTCGCTGAAAACCCAAAATATGAACACTGAGCTGTAGAGCACTTTTAGAAACCACGGACTGAATTGTTTCCTGTACGATACGACTCGCGGTGTTATTTTTTCCGCGTTGTAAAGAAAGCCCGTGAAATTTGAAAAGAGGCCACGTGACGGGCCGCGAGCGCACTGCTATAGTGCTGCTCTCGAACGTGCAACCGGTGAACGAGGTCGCCCGCGGCTGCCACGGGGAAGCGACAGGGTGCCTTGAAGGTGGCCGATGTTTGGGCGTCCATCTTTCGTTGAATGACGGTGCAAATGCACGCTAGTACGAGTAGTATACGTTTGGTTCAATTTGCCTCTGAAGTGCCTTTCATTTTCAAAGTCTTGGCTCAAGTTATGTGGGACAACCTATATATGCACTTTTTTTCACACATCCCAAATAAATAGAAAGAAGGGGGAAAGAAAAGAGGAGGAAACAGCCCTAAATTGTCCGGTTTCAATTCGTGAGTACTGTACATGTATATCGTTGGTGATAGGGAACGCTTGTTATTTCGCCAGGCTATTGAGCATTAGCTTGTCTTCTGCTAATTCCCTTTAACCCTTACTCTGACACTTTCTAGAAAGAAGTGTGCTGCTAGGAAACAGTTCTTCAAGAACAGGGATGAGATTATATCACCGCATGCACAACGACAAAGTCAACTAAGCGCAGATAAGTTAGCAGCAGCACTAATCAACACGTTAAGGTCATACGCCCCAAATGCTGGTTGTCGTTTGCAGAAATATGGGGGTTAATTACTTGACTGGAAGTTTGCATACGGCTCTCAAGAACGGATGCTACAAGGAAAATTGGCGAGCTTGCAAATCGAGACATAAAATGGAACACACCAAGTTTACAGCGCACGCGACTGTGCCCATCTCGTCCGGACAATAATGGTGCTTTGCCGACTGCAGCCTCATGCTGCTCTCACCAAATCTTTTGCCTTATGAAAATTGGCATGGAAGACGGTGATGATTGCCACCACTGCCGCAGCGAAGACACTGTCGCTGTCCTTCCTGCAGCACACAGACTGCCGATAGCTGCTATGTTGGCCCGCCTTGACGACGCCCCTGGAGCAACATTCAGTTCTAGAATGCCGACCAGAACTGTCGACGCACCGCGCAATTGAACTTTTTGCGTAGATAGGGTGTAGTACTCTCGCTCCACACTTTTTTTCGAGCGCTTGCTCTTCTCTCCGCTTCTCTCCCTTTAGTGTAGGGTAGCAAACCGGATGGTATAATTCTGGCTGACCTCCCCGCCTTTGCCTCATTTTATTATCTCTCTCTGGTCTATCTGCCCTACGTTAATGAGTTTTAATTACAAAAACCTAAAGATGTTCTGAAAGGGCGGTGCCGTTCCACGGCGAAGCGTCCTCGAGTGATCTCTGATTGCCGTCCCAAGGGTGTGCTCAGAACGAGCGCCACCTTGTTTCGTGGTGGCTGGAGCCTTCGAAGCGAATTCACGCGGCGCCTAGAAACGCGACCTGGCAAATGAGATAACGCCGTTCGCCAAAAGAAATTTGCGCCTAGAATTGCATGCACTGCTCACGTGAACAATATTTTATTGCTGTATAAGTGTTTTTCTCGCGTTTCTGTTGTCAACATGGTGGAATCATTTCACAAAATGTTTCATTCTCAAATTTCTAGCTGTCTTACACATTTGTGCGCCTACGGGACACCGTTATAACATTACCACACCGTGTGTTATTAAAGGGACATTAAAGAGAAAAATGATTTTTCTCGTATTCGTAAATTACAACTTGACAATACTGAAAGCACTCCTTTATTTCCAAGAAGCCTAACTGGTAAGCGAGAGAAGGCGCAAAAAGAAAAGTTCCCGCTCCAATCGCCGTGACGTCGCAGACGGCGTCTGCTAAGGCCTGCGTAATCATTTGTCACTAAAAATAATTTCCGTTGTGTTCTAAGGGACACAAAGTCTTAACGTAGGAAGTTTCGGAAGATTATATTGAACCAATGTGTCCTACACCTGCAGCACCGTGCTAACAATGTAATAGCGATCTTAAGCACATGCTCTGGGAGTATTTGCAGCACCGCACGGACCACGGATTGACGGAGGAAGCATTTTATTGGTTGGTCAAGAGCCCCGACTAGATGGATCAACTCCGGGCTGTCCAGAAGGCCCACGATGCGGCGATGTGGCTCGGCCTTCCTGTCCCAACGTGGGAGCGGTCCGCAGTCTTGCCCCCTATAAAAACGGGGTGAAGATTCTTCTGGACCCAAATAAAGTTTACTACCTACCTACCAATGAGGCCAAAATACGCAAAAAAAAGCATGGTTGATGCCTCTGTCATAGGAATCGGTATAACACGAAAGTAAAACGTGTCCTTATGAAGCAGTTGAGTGTTTACAGCACATTGACATAAGAGAGCTTGCACAATGTCTATTGGTGTTTGGCAGCTAGGGCACCATTTAACGTGGATGCACCCAGGTTGACGCTTGGTGGCACATCTCCATACCGACGACTAACATCCATGATCAATGATTAAAGGAGTGGTGACAGAAAATTTGTGAACCTCTGTTTCTTGCTCTTAACCGATGTCTACTGACTCGACAATAGCGGCAACGAAACTCATTTGCCCCAGCGCGAGACGAATGTTTAATTATACGCTCGTATGTTACGACCGGAGGCGGTTTTGATTTCGAAGAGCACTCGGTGGCCCCGTGACGTAGCCGGCCTACTCGATCAGGTGACCGCGAGAGCCAGTGACGTCACTGGCCAGCTTCTGCCGTGTTGTCAGCGCTGCCGTTTCGTTTGCTGTGTTGAGCAGGTGTTCAGCTTTGCGAGTGCTTGTTTCCTCCATCGTCAAACTACGTTGCTTATCTAGTGCGGCGATGGACGAAAGAGCTGGGAGGAGTGTAAAAATCAGTAAGAAAAGCTCGATTCACTTTGCGAATCTCGCCGGTAGCTGCGATTTTGTTCTAGTCGTCGTCGTCCAACTGAGGCGACGTTTTCCGCCAGGCTTGGAGTAGCCGCAGCATTAGACGTGCTGAAACATTTTCGCTCCGATCATTCGTAAAGTAGCAAGACGAGAAGTGACGAAGGAAGCAGTGAAATTACAACATTGGCGCTCTGTAACAGTGTTTATGCGTAACATGCAAGTGACGTGATGCACGCTTTCCTGACTCATACCTATATCGGGCAACGCCGCGTTGTCAAGGCATACCAATCCCACGTACGCACGTCGGAGGGCCGAAGCAGTTATCTGTCCACTACGCAATATGATCCCGGCAGCGGAGAGCTTTAGTTCGTCTGTAGACTTCCTAACGTTTGCGGGTACCTGGTTACCGGAGCTGTTGACGGCTGCAGCTGTAGCAGCAACTGCGTAAAGCCCCCTGATCTCGAAAGTGGCGACACTCTCCTCCGCGCGCGCGTTTTCCTCCCGAATTCTCCTCGGATTTCTCCCCTCCCCTGGCCGGCGGGCTGCGCACGGCACGCTCAACCCCCCACTGGCTCGCCGCAGCGGCATTAGAAACACTATCGAACTTGTTTGGGGCAGCGCTAAGGAACACAAGGACAAAGCCACATAGTAGACGCCACGGGCGCTGACTTACAACTGAACTTTATTGCCTTTACCAGTGCATTTTATATGTGCCATAATCGCTCGTTGTGACAGCCACGTTTTCCCCAAACAAGTTCGACGATGAACCAGCTCGCCCAAACCAAAGTTTTATTAGAAACACTGCGCGCGCTTGTTTAATCGGCCCCATGGAGCATTAAATGAGAACCTGTCTCTTAAGCAATAGTCATGACGAAAGTGGGCTTCCGATAGAACAAATTAAGTGACAAATATATTTTTTAAGACGCTTCGATAAATAAAAGTGAGCGCTTCGAAAAAAAAAAAATGAGTATCCAAGTGGCGGCTGAGCGGTTTACCTCTCCGTCGCCGCCTCGGCTGTCCGTAACGCGGAGGTGTATTAAGCGCATATAATGTAACGAGCATAAACTTTATGCTCGTTACATTATATGCGCTTAATACACCTCCGCGTTACGGAGGCGTATTTTCGCCTATACGGTATAGGCGAAATTTTTTTTTTCATGATTGTGGTCTTGATGAGCTCAAAGAAGGCAGTCAAGAAGGAATGTGGTTGTTTACTTAAATTGAATTGGGGCAAACGAGTGGGCCCGAAGCCTTTTTGTGTCAATGCCGCTGTCAGACACGCACGCGCGCAGACGATACAGGCACGTAGGTACACACACACGCTCATACACACGTGATAACGACACGCACATACATACACACAGATACACACGCGATACAGACACACACGCACATAGATACATACGACGATACGCACGCGATATAGGCATGCACGCACATACACACGCGACATAGATACGCACATACATACACACGCGCGTACACACGTGATACAGACACACCTGCGTGCACATGCGAACAGACACGCACGCACTTACATACACGCGCGCATACACACGCGATATAGACACGCACGCACATACATACATATACACGCGCATACAGAAGCGATAAAGACACACACATAAATACACACGCGATACGGACACGCAGGCACATACATGCACACACGATACAGACACACGCGCACATACACATCGATACAGACAGACACGCACGCGCATGCACGAGTGATACAGACACGCACGCACATACATGTACACGCGCATGCACATGCGATACATGCACACACTCACATACATACACACGCCATACAGGCACGCACGCACAGACATACACGCGCGCGAAAACACACAAACGCACGCACGCGCCGGCGCACACATACACACACATACGTGCGTACACGCACAAACACGCGCGAAAACACACGCACAAACGCACGCACATGCACTCACACGTCAACACGTGCGCATACGCACATACAGACGCAGCCGCGCATATGCACACATACAAACACGCATACACCTGCACACACGCGTACACACACGCCTGGCGGGTTGACGCCTGGAGGTTTCATGGCGTGCGTGAGCAACTGAAAGCGCGCGAAGTTTTCTTGCGCTCGCTTCTCGTGACGTCAGGGTCACCTGACTGGGAGGTATCGCGCGTCGCAGCCATTTAGCGTCGCGGATGCGCCGGCTCCACGAAAGGGAGGTCGCAGAAAGAGGAGATTGACGGCCCGGCGAGGGTGAGGCGGCGTGGATGAAGGAGCGCCGCTACTTTCCAACATCAAGGGGTGATACAGTGCTACAGTGATAGTTTTTGTAACGTGCCCCTACCCACGGCCGGACTAGAGGGGCGGTACGCGCGCAAGGAACTGTGGAGCCCGTAGCGACATCTCGTGGCCTTTTGTCCAACTACAATAATTTTTTTCTATTTTTTTCGTCGCGTTGCTGTTCTTGTCGAAAAAAAAAAGCAGAGAATACTGTGAATTGCTAATTATCTCACTGCAAACCATACAACCGTATGGTACAAGACACAGTCATCGGCACACATGCGGATTTTAACGGGAATGCTATGTGGTAGATCATTTGTGTAAATTAGAAAGAGAAGCGGGGCTAATATTGAGCCTTGAGGCGCGCCAGACGTTACACTGGAAACAGATTATCGAAAAGACTTAAATTCTACATGCTGAGACCCCTAACGATCACATCATCATTCATTATTCACGTGCATTAATCCAGTCATGGTGCGATACTTGGCAGATGCAAGTTAACTTCCGTAAAACTGTCTCCATGTCATTTACTACACGTTCTCTTCCCTCTTCTTTTATTTGTTCGTTTAATGGTTCGCCTCTAGAAAATGTGCTTCAATACAAATATCTAAATCTTGTATTTACTGAGGATCTGTCTTGGTCATATCACATTGAAGTCATGTGTAACCGTGCCCTTAGAAGGCTAGGGTACTTACAACGTACTCTACGTTCTGCCTCAAATAACACAAGACTCCTGACTTATAAAGCCCTGGTTCGTCCAATACTCGAGTACGGCTCTGTCATATGGGACCCTCACAAAATATCTGACATCAGAGCAATTGAATCTGCCCAGAAGAAAGCATTGAGCTTTAGATATCGCCGCTACGGCAGGTATTTTTCGCCTATAGTTCTCATCTTCATAGTCTTCAGCTTGCTAGCCTCTCCTCTCGTCGGATCTTTGAAGTTACTTTACACTCTCATTCCACGATTTCTTTTACTCAGCAGCTGCATCGCACCCGCCAAACCAGGCTTCATCGTGAGCTGAACATGTCTCCTTTTAATAACCGAACATACAGTTCTTTTTTGTCCACACTATTGAAATATGGAATGCTTAACCCGGCCATGTCAAATGTTTACCACTTGATGAATTCGTTTTGTGCATTACTAACCATTGATCTTCATGTTCTGTACATTTTGTGTTCTATTGAGATTTTTGTATTCTGCTTCCACTCCTGCGATATCCCTTCAAGGCTGTAGTATGTCGAAATAAATAAATAAATAAATAAATAAATAAATAAATAAATAAATAAATAAATAAATAAATAAATAAATAAATAAATAAATAAATAAATGATGAGTGGCATTTTACTGAAGAGAAACCGATATAGTATAGGAGCCACAAACTACGTAAAAGAGCCATACAGACTGGATTGGGAAAACTTTATTAACAAAGTCCGGAGGCGTGTGCCTTAGTACACGGCGGTCCGCTCCCACGACGGGACAGTCAGGCCGATACCTACCGCTGCATCGTGGGCCGTCTGGACAGCCCAAAGTTGTGACTGAATGTCCGGACTCCTCAGAGCGGAGTCCGGTTTGCTGGCCGATGCTGTACCAGTGCCACGTACCGAGGGGCACTCCCAGAGCGCTTTATTTTAAACAGGATTATGCTCTTTATCACGCATATATGTCGTTATGGGGATGTCGAGTAAGACGGGGGGCAACAGATATTTATTCAAGTAGCGTGGTATAGATTTTGCCTACAGGTTTTGCCTTATGCGAAACACGAAGGATGAGACGAAACACAGAATTTTCAGTCGCGCCGACCTCACGGCGTGGTACATTAGAAGGGACGTTAGAGAATAGAAACATTACAAATTTGATAGGACATTTTGGCGCTCGATCAAATATGTAAAAAAAAAAACATTGTAATAATAAAATTTGGATAGCAACACACTTCGTCGTCATCATCTCGTGAGTAGTACTTGGAATACTGGTATGGGGGGGGGGGGGGGTAGGGGGGGCTGCCCTTAAGAAGTCTACCTTCCTATTTTTCTCTAGACATTAAAAAAAGAGCGAGCTTTAAGATCTGTTTTCACGAAAAAGGAAAGTATTTGTCCACTCACTAAGCCTTTCAAATGGAAGTGGTCTGCACTGAAGTTTCCACATCATCCTATTGTTTTCCCACCAGCGCTGAACCTGGAATTGTTTACAGCAAGAACGTGAATCCATAAGCACAGGGGAAACGTATGCCCGGTAGTGAAACTCTGATGCATATTGTCAAGACAGTATTTTTAACTTTCGCCTACTGCAATTGTACACTACTGGTCGATGTCTTAAGTTTTCAGTACCGTAAAGGTGAACAAAGCGCGTGAAATAATAAAAAGAAAAGCAGTAAGAGTGTGACACCATCCTCTTTCCGAAGAACAAGAACTTACTTATTGTAGTGCTCGGACCGTATACGAAAAGAGTGCACAGAAGGCTGAAGGTTCCCTGTGAGCGCAGTATACGACACTGCATTTTGTCTTTCAAGAGCAACACGGGGAACAGAAGGTCGTATTCTGTAGAACGGGCATGACGAGCGAACGGGTAGAAACTTTTCGGAGGGTTGTTTGCACGCTAAAAGTTCACCTCCAGATTGCAGCGTAAAAAGCGCAGGACACTTTTCGCAATCACCGCGGGATCCGCCTACAAAAGGGCACGACGCTAAAAACTGCGGTGCTCAAAAGGCACTGCAAGGAAGCTACCATAAAGGAAGCAACCTTGGTCCAAGTAGGCTGTCTTTCTGCAAGATTTACAGCCGGCCGTAAATACGGTCAGGTAACGAACGAGAGCGTTTAAATGTCAGGATGTGGGATACGCAGAAAAAAAAGCAACATAAAGAAGCGGATTCGGCTGCCATTGTTTTGAGTAAGAGATTCTCCATTTCAGTCTCGACTTTATAGTTATTCGGTTATAAAGCAAACATCCGTAAAAATGCACATACCGCAGATGGCAGAGAGTGGTGCTGCACAAAGGCACATGAGCCGCGAAAACAGCGACATGAGAGCATCTTTCAAGTTGACATGGCACACTGCGCTTAGACAGGCAGCGCTACCAGCGCCGCCACGGCCGCTTCCGCCTCACTGGGGTGATAACGTTCTCCCTGCGTACGGTTAGTGCGGTGCAAGTGAGCACACACCATCTGCGCGCTTTCCGCTGCAGCTTCTTGCTGGGTTTGGGAATGTCGAAGCCTTCAATGGACATCGTTCAAAGCTCGAATGAAGGCCACTCTAACAAACACGCCACAGTGTTAAAGAAGTAACTCATGGTATCTGAGGCCGGTGTGTCTATCAAACGCGAATCGTCGTCCCGTCAAAAAACCTTCAAAGTTATTAGTACAAAAGGGTTTTTATTCCTTATGTACTTGTTATTACTTGTGTGCTTGTGCTATTATGTACTTGTTATTAGTACGCCGTGTTATTATGTACTTGTTATTCTTATTAGCGCAAGCAGGCACGAGGCATTGCAGACGCGAACACAGCGGCTCGCTGCGCTCCGCGTTCACTCTCTTTCGTCCTCGTTCGCTCTATCGCTTACGCCGACGACGACGGCGACGCCGCTCAACGCAGGAACGGGCGCCTAAGAGCTGCGCTCTAAAATATTCCCGTGGCTGTTGATGGGTGAGACGACACCGCGTTTTAGAGGCCACGCGGTGATTAACAACTTCATCGAAAGTGTGGCTGATCTGCCACAATGCTCCAAGTCCTGACCAGATGACCCTGCAATAACACCCTCAGTCGAACACAAAGAAGAATTCTAACTTGTCGCAACGAACAACTTGGACCCAACTTTGACGTCTCATCTCCGAACAAGCTTTCGAGAAGCGGTAAAGCTTCGTTCCAGGTGAATTATTGTAAATGTTGTACAAGCCCAGAGCACAAGAAGTCACGCTGTGGCATCGCGAGACCGATGAATGATCGCTGAAACGTGTTCGGTTAGTAAAAAGTGACCAAAAACGCAAGCAACCAGCCGCGAAGATTGCCGCCGGCCAGTGCGCCCGAAGCTGCAATCATCCCAGCGACGTGTGTGCCGGCGCGCTATAGAGGCGCTCTCGTCTACGGAGAGTTAGAATCGCAGTGTGCACGACGAACGAACATACTGAGTGCTGGAGGTATGACACGGGCAGGTCTGTTGTTGGTATCACATTGGAATGGATATTCCGCTTAAGCGGATTCCACCAACACGCATTAAACCAACAAAGTCCACTTGGACTTCATCTTAAGATCTTGCGCAAAAACACAATTGTACTCACCATCTTGTTGCCCTGACATACGTGCTCCTAATTTGTGTCTTCTTATTCTCAGTCCCAGTCGTGTAAATTAAGAATCTAAACCAATTAGCCGGGAAGGTGCTCTAGCAGATCTCGTAATGTACGTTTCCTACGATCAGAGCGATGGGGACGCAAATGTGCCGTTTGTCGCATTCGGCCAACAATTCATCGCCTTCTGGAACTCGCCCCCCCCCCCCCCCCGCTCCAATATTTTGTTTGGCTATGACGCTATCTGCCCTTTGGATTCAAGTACACCACTTCATAGGCTTCGTGATGTCATCGCATGCACAGTAGCTTGTGCCCGGTTCTCTTCATCCCAGGCCGCATAAGATCGCTTTAATATAGTCGGCATATGGTTGCATATGGGTGCTCTCTCATCTCGCTACTACCTCGTCCTGCTGGCCTTTCCTAAGCGCGTGTTGCGATACGTCGGACCCAACCGAGTGTTGCGCCGAGTAACATCCCTAACCTATGAGAGTGACACCGAAGTCATGGCCGGCCATAGGACGCAGTGTGCGTGTTCCCCGCGTTAAACCTTACGCATCCTTAGTAACCTTGTGTTGTAAGTCTGTGTCTCTTTCTCCTGTCTTTGTCCGAGTCACGCTGCATTTCGCCAACTATGAACCAACTTGCCCAAGTCAAAGTATTGTTAGGCTACAACTACAGTAAATTAGACTGCCATCATTTAAGTGAAGCACCTTGTGTCAAGAGAGCGACGGGCGGTGAAAGGTTACCGTGCTCTTTCTCCTCCTCAACTTTGTTGCCGAGTGGTCGGGGACGAGCTCCGCCCTGCGCGATCGTTGGTCGGCACGCAGAATATCGCGCGTGTTAGTCGGATTCATCTCTGCGCCACCAGGTGCCCACACAAACACATGCACAAACCTGTCCACAAAGCCGTCCGGTACAAACAGCCAACCAAATCGGTCATTCGAGTGACGTTGCAAATCTCGGCACGGCAGTGCGCTGCAAACTATATATAGCGATGCGCATGTTTAAAACCTTAAGTGTATATTGCATACTTTGCTTAAGTCTATCTCTAATGGCCCGAAGGACCGCGTTACCGGATCAATGATGTTGTAAAAAGTCGTCAATCCGTTTCAGGGACCCTTTAGAGCGAACTTTCTTTACGCATATATAAATATGAATTCATCGCGAAATTTCAACGCGCACAAAAAACAGGAACACTGCGTCCTTGTCTTTTGTACGCGCTGAAATTTCACGATTTATATGAAACCAACTCGCCACAAGCACACGGGAGGCGATACACGATTGATGTAGAAGATTACACACACACACACACACACACACACACACACACACACACACACACACACACACACACACACACACACACACACACACACACACACACACACACACACACACACACACACACACACACACACACACACACACACACACACACACACACACACACACACACACACACACACGAATATTTTATGTTTATGCTGAGCATTTCTTAAGATTGCTTAGTTTCCACAGCGCGACTGGACGCGGACGGAGAAGGAACACGCAAACACACACACAGCGCTGACTTTCAACTGGAATGTTTATTTTTCATATGCACGTGACGCTTATATAGACACACGCGAGCAGGTGCACACAAAACAAGAAACAAAAGCAGGACCCAAACGCGCATGTTCTGCCGCAATCACAACCAGTTGCCACCAACCTAGAGTGACGCATCCAGATATCTCTTTTCCTTATCTGTTAGAGACAAGGATGGCATGCTGACACATGTATCATTCATTTTATCAATTTCATACGCTTCAATAATTTCTCTAGTCAATCGATCTCTTGCCCTGTTGAGAATACTAGTTTTATCAAAAATTGGAAAACAGCCACATCTTTAGCAGTGAATGGCAAGGTGTCCGGAAATAACTTTCGTGACATTGTACTTATGTTCGCGCAACCTTTGATTCACACACCGGCCAGTCTGGCCAATGTACACACGGGAACATGACAGCGGGACGGAATAAATAACGTCTTTAGCGCAGGCAACATACTTCTCGCTATGTTTAGTGGAACACGAAGCATTTTCTTTTTCCCTTTCGGCGTTCACTCGCCTGCAAAGTCCCTGCAGTCGCACGGGCGCGGAAAAAACAACGTCCACACCGGACCTTCTCGCAATCCTTTTCAGGTTGTGAGATACGGTGTGGATGTAGGGCACTACTGCGAGCTTTTTCCTTCGAGTGTCACTCTGATGCTCACTCGGATTAGACCTGTACTTTTTGTTCAGGCGCTCCGCCACCGCTGACAACAGTCCAAGAGGTGTTTGCTGGAGCTACGAGCCTAGAGGTAACAAGCCGGTGTTGCCATTTGCATCGGCGCACTCCAAGTTAGTCAAACGTGCCGTGATTCAGTCGTGTTTCCACAATTCTTTGTCCAAGTCTTGTGAGCATAAGATTGAGGAAAGTTTGTGGGGCCAGGCCAAGCGTCTGTACGACTCCGGTTACCCCATGAGACTGTTGTCAGCGGTGGCGGAGCGCCTGAACAAAAAGTACAGGTCTAATCCGAGTGAGCATCAGAGTGACACTCGAAGGAAAAAGCTCGCAGTAGTGCCCTACATCCACACCGTATCTCACAACCTGAAAAGGATTGCGAGAAGGTCCGGTGTGGACGTTGTTTTTTCCGCGCCCGTGCGACTGCAGGGACTTTGCAGGCGAGTGAACGCCGAAAGGGAAAAAGAAAATGCTTCGTGTTCCACTAAACATAGCGAGAAGTATGTTGCCTGCGCTAAAGACGTTATTTATTCCGTCCCGCTGTCATGTTCCCGTGTGTACATTGGCCAGACCGGCCGGTGTGTGAATCAAAGGTTGCGCGAACATAAGTACAATGTCACGAAAGTTATTTCCGGACACCTTGCCATTCACTGCCAAAGATGTGGCTGTTTTCCAATTTTTGATAAAACTAGTATTCTCAACAGGGCAAGAGATCGATTGACTAGAGAAATTATTGAAGCGTATGAAATTGATAAAATGAATGATACATGTGTCAGCATGCCATCCTTGTCTCTAACAGATAAGGAAAAGAGATATCTGGATGCGTCACTCTAGGTTGGTGGCAACTGGTTGTGATTGCGGCAGAACATGCGCGTTTGGGTCCTGCTTTTGTTTCTTGTTTTGTGTGCACCTGCTCGCGTGTGTCTATATAAGCGTCACGTGCATATGAAAAATAAACATTCCAGTTGAAAGTCAGCGCTGTGTGTGTGTTTGCGTGTTCCTTCTCCGTCCGCGTCCAGTCGCGCTGTGGAAACTAAGCATGAACAACCAACTAGCCCGCCAACGCACTTTAGTCAATTTCTTAAGAAATGACATTTTATGTGTCCAGATAAGATCGAACACAAGGTCCGGGTCACCATTCCCCATTTTGATGAAATTTACTGCAGGCCTAGGCATCAGACCCAGAACAAGGGTCTTGAAGTTAGCTTTGCGACAAAAAATTTTGTGCGCCTGAAAAAAATATGTAAAATTTTGGCCGCAAAAAAAAAAAAACACTTTTTTTGCTCATTTCGCGATTTCTGACATTTGAGCGCACCTAGGGAAAAACGGTGCACTTCCTGGCCACAATATTTATTCCCGTCGAAGAACAAGGGAAATACAATCTTATAAGTTTATTATTTTTTCTTACCTGTCGAAATACCTGTATTTTAGGAATTTATTGCTACAAGGGAGTTAAACTGAGGATAATGAAACTCGGTACAGATTAACTTTAATATTTTCGCTGTCTTTTAAAATAATCTTCCTGGTTTTGTAGCGCTCCGCACTACTTTATAATTGTGCTGAAACGTAAGTAGTTTACCAAAAACGCTGAAGTTTGAAAATTGTTGTCTCAAAAAGGCCATGTTTAATTTTTTTTATAATCCCTCTGATTGAAGCCAAGGACCTCATCTACCATTCTGTGTAAAAAAACGTTGCGTTATTTTGGTTGCTAACAAGTTGTAATGCTTGAAATTGGACCAAGTCAGCCTAGCGGCCGCGCCGTTCGTTATGTGCTGGAAATCGAATATAAATTGTTCAATATACTTGTACGCGCATAATCACAAAGGAGAAGCTCCACAAAAACAAATGCGCAGCCAGGTTGCATGGTACAAGAAGCTTTGTCTTGCGATCAGCCGCTTGACAAACCCGCAGCAGCGGCTGCTCGATGCGGCGGGCGCTAACATTACATGCGTGCCGCTTCGACTGCAGACGATAGCTCCATTAGCGCGTAAAAACTACACTCGGAGGACGAATAGAAGATAAAGAATGCATCACTGTGAAAGGTAAAGGCTGTCAAGTGCCAGCAAGGGCCATGATATACAATTACAATTCTGCCGGCAATTTTGCAGTGAGCGCCTCCAGTAATGCGCTTCTGTGTTGCTTCCTCTCTTCTGATGGCCTTAAAATAATTAGGTACACTCCATGAGCAGCATATCACACAAAAGCAATCCTGTGACATCTAAAGAAAGCTGTCAAATGTGATCACAATGCTCAAACAGCTCGAACTGCAGTTCTCCTCCTCGTGCCAGAACACTGATGTCAGCTGGCTGTTATAAGTGTGTCCAAGTCCTGCGCTTTATTAAAGTACCGCTTTTATAATTTTGTATTCTTGTGTGTCCGCAGATATAATATTCAACGCAAACCGCGCGTTTATCGCGATTTCTTGCGACTTCGGGCATAACAACAGGGAAAAAGGTATATGTGTTCTCTGTATATCGAAGGCGCTCGCTGCAAAATTGCCGGCAGAATTTTCATTGTATATTATTGCCCTTGCTGGCACTTGACAGCCTTTACCTTTCATAGTGATGAATTCCTTATCTCATTCGTCCTCCGAGTGTAGTTTTTACGCGCTAGTGGAGCTATCGTCTGCAGTCGAAGCGGCAGCATGTAATGTTAGCGCCCGCCGCATCGAGCGGCCGCTGCTGCGGGTTTGTCAAGCGGCTGATCGCAAGACAAAGCTTCTTGTACCATGCAAACTGGCTGCGCATTTGTTTTTGTGGAGCTTCTCCTTTGTGATTATGTCGCGTAGAAGTATTTTGAACAACTTATATCCGATTTCCAGCATATAACGAACGGCGCGGCCGCTAGGCTGACTTGGTCCAATTTCAAGCATTACAACTTGTTAGCAACCAAAATAATGCAACGTTTTTTTACACAGAATGGTAGATGAGGTCCTTGGCTTCAATCAGAGGGATTATAAAAAAAAATTAAACATGGCCTTTTTGAGACAACAATTTTCAAACTTCAGCGTTTTTGGTAAACTACTTACGTTTCAGCACAATTATAAAGTAGTGCGGAGCGCTACAAAACCAGGAAGATTATTTTAAAAGACAGCGAAAATATTAAAGTTAATCTGTACCGAGTTTCATTATCCTCAGTTTAACTCCCTTGTAGCAATAAATTCCTAAAATACAGGTATTTTGTGTGGTTTGCCATGTTTAATTTTTTTTCCTGAAAAGTGCTTCGACAGGTAAGAAAAAATAATAAACTTATAAGATCGTATTTCCCTTGTTATTCGACGGGAATAAATATTGTGGCCAGGAAGTGCACCGTTTTTTCCCTAGGTGCGCTCAAATGTCAGAAATCGCGAAATGAGCAAAAAAAGTGTTTTTTTTTTGCGGCCAAAATTTTACATATTTTTTTCAGGCGCACAAATTTTTTTTCGCCAGACTAACTTCGAGACCCTTGTTCTGGGTCTAATGCCTAGGCCTGCAGTAAATTTAATCAAAATCGGGAATGGTGACGGGGACCTCGTGTTCGATCTTATCTGGACACACCCTATTACTTTAGGCCCACTATTATTTGCTAAACGAGTACTTGTCTTAAACACTTCGCAGCGCAGGAAAACCAGACACACAGAAAACGACACCAGACGTCGTTTTCTTTGTGTCTGTTTTTCCTGCGCTGCGAAGTGTTTAAGATGATCAACCAACAGGCCCAATTCACCACAATTCTGCAGTACTTGTCTTATGCGCTGCACAGTGCACTTTGTGCTAACACCCTTACATTGAGTGCACCTAAAATAAATGGCGGCGCGGAAGTGTGCCCGCAGATATTTTAATCGATGTTTCAAGTGCTACATGGAAGTTTTGTTAGCGGTGTCTATAAAAGTGGTGATTCAGATAGTTGCGCTTGCAAAAAAAAAAAAAAAATAAGGGAAGAAATGAATTGCATTTGGTTCGTAAGTATTTCTGTTACTGCCTCTATGGCGAGGAGATTAGCCAGACAGTTGGGTGACAAAACGGAACTGTACCAACTAGACCCAAATGAAGTTTCATTAAAACGGAAGTAGAACAGCGCTAGGAAAGAGAGGAAGATCTAAAGATAAACACACGGTGCTGACTAAAAAACAACTTTTATTACGTGCTCACGTCAATATGCTATAATAGAGTAGAATCACTACAAGCAAGTGTACGGACGCAAGATATCGTCACAATTCGCTATGTCTGTAAAAAGTGGCATAAAAATCCTGAGTACGATCACTCTCTCACGCTCGCGACAAGCTATCTGGCCTTTGTGCAAATGGGTCAGCGGGGATGATGGTTTACCACGTGGCCAAAAGAAGCACGCGCACAATTCGTCGAATGTCGATGAAATGCGATACACAGATTCCCTGCACTCCTGGGCGTTGCTGCATCGGCGAAACTGGAGCCTGTATTCACGACAGACGCCATGAGCATGCGTAGTCTCTCAAAGGATCAGTCATCTTGCTGAACACTGCTGAAAGAACTGCTAACTGTGCAAGCGCTTTCTTGCTGAATGCAGAGTTTTAGGCAAGTACGTAGAGTAACGTTTGTGTGATGCTAGAGGCCCGTGCCCTGTGCGATGTCAGCGCACGTTAAAGGGGTACTGACACGAATATTTTCAGTTGTCGTTTTTTTTGCGTCAAATGAAAGGTCAAGCCCTCAAGAGCCTAGAAAAGGCAGTGCTAAGCGCGAGTGCGCCCTGAAAAAGTAATTACAGTATGTTTTTAAAAGCTAGTTTCGGTTCCTACTGTACCCTGACGTCACAACACGGTATGGGCTTCTCGTCACGTCCTTGCACAATATATAGTGACGTTTCCACGCACAAGCGGCCATTTTGCAAGTTTTGATGACGTACAAGCAGCCATCTTGGAAGTTTCGGTACCTAATGTCATCACAACAAGCCAGACTGCTGCGTGAAGTCACCAGAATTTGTACTGTAGCCTGACGTCAAGCTAATGTCGATGTCAGTAGGTGCGCCATGGAAAAATTGACTTTAATATCAAATTAAAATATCTTATCAGCATTTGCTGAGCTTCACACTTGCTCAGAGCCGTCTCTGCATACAGGAGATATGTATGGCAGAGTAAACTCGCCTTCGAAAAAAGGTGTCAGTACCCCTTTAAAGAACACCAGATGGTCTAAATTTCCGGGGCCCTCCACTGCGGCGTGCCTCATAATCATATCGTTGTTTTGGCACGTAAAACCTCGGATATTATTATTAGTATTATCATAGTCCTTCAAAAGCTATTGAGGGACTATGCTATTATTAACGCCCATGTGAAATCCTTCAAGGCTTTACCTTTGAAAAAAGTGGAAAGGATCAGCATCTTTTCGTTATTGCTCCACCGAAATGAAATCAAGTAGCTATCTATCCAGGGTTGCCGTTGCGTGGACGTGAAAAGGAGTAGCCGGGGCATCTGATTTTATCGCCAAACTTGTGGTCAAATAGGACCGAAGCGCTATTACGAGTACCGTAAAATGCCGAGCAAGTGCCCCCGCCCGAGCAGCCGCCCCCCTCCGTTTTTTCGGGAGATCTGAAACAAGCGCCAATGACCGAGCAAGAGCCCCCCCCCCCTAGCCTCCCCTGCGGCCACTTACTGAATGCGTATCTAATGTTGTTTATGAAATTCCGTTGTCATGTGGCCGGTCGTATATTGGTCATCGTTCACCGGGTGTGGCATATCTAATGCGCTAGATGCTTCGGAGGATGGTGCGCTGCACACCAGGCCCTCCGGTGTCGGCGATGTTCCACCAGAAGACCGCAGGTCTCTGCAGGCCGAGTGCGCGGACTTAACTTTTGCGTCCGACTCTAAGGAGTCGTTTGACGAGTTTGACAGTGACGAGGGGGAATAAAAACAGCGAATAAAGCATTTCATTAGAAACATGGATGGGCGTTTTTTTTTATTTTTAGCAGCTCTCCCGCCGCCATCTCGAATTTTGGTCCGGGACCGAGCAAGCGCTCCCCTCCCAAATCTGGTCGTATTATCCTTCACAGCAGGGGGGGGGGGGGTGTGCTTGTTCGGCATTTTACGGTAGAGATTTTATTTCACGATAAAAAATCATCGTTTTGAAGAAGTAAGACCATATAATTCAAAAAACAACTTTGCCCCCTCTTGCCTGGTCTTCAGAAGAGCCACGGATAAGTTGCAAATAAATTATAATAAATTCAGTGCGGCTGCATGTAGTACATGTAGAATAGATCTTGCCAGATACAGAGTAATTTTCGAATATTCAAGCCATCAAGTCAGTAGCATTAAACGTTGAAGCGGTTTTTGCTTGCTGCCGCAGATTGAACTTGATTAGTAGAGTTCGCATAGTACCAGTTCAACTTAAAATAGTGAGATATGGTTGGAGATAAACAGCCAAGCTTCATTTTGTTGAAGATCGCTGTTTTTGTAAAGTTTCCATGAGAACCCGCGCTCCGCATCAGAATTAGAAGCTTTCATCAGCAGAGATGGCGGGCAGCGTGAGCAGCGTGCTAGCCCAGCGCCCTCAGCCAACGCGTTGGCCAACATACACAGAACTTCGCCACTTCCTGCATTCAGGCGCGCCGCGCGTTGCGTTGGGGTGCCTAGATGCGCTCCAGTCTGCTGGTGGGGGTGCAGAAGCACACGTTGTTGGGCTAGTCGGTTCATGTTCTTTCAGAAGCCACGGATGTGGCTATTTCGCGCAAAGAAATCACAAATCACCCCTTAACCCTCCCCTTGTGAAGCGTAGTTCATCTGCGAAAATATGAACTATAGCTACTTCATGTGCCAAAACAGAAGCTATAGGAAGTATAGCCACAAAGCAGCCATGGAGCCAATCTGAAATTTTTGTCGCCAGAAGTGGCGGTAGAGTAGACATTTTGGCGCAATGTAGCCACCAACGTAACCCTGTATCTATCTAACCTCCCGTCTTTGTCTTGACGACGTTTTAACTGGGGAACAGTTTAAGGGACCGCCTTGTAGTCGTCCCATGTCTCGCGTTGACGTCACGCAAGTCCCACGTTTGATACGCATAAGCCGAACACGCTGCACGTTTGGAACGCCAGCGCTTGCTTGCCCGTGAACGCCAGCGTCGCCGGAGGGCTCATTCGTCTGTCCAAGCCAGCGAAGCGACAGCGTCGGGACTTAGACACATATTTACGCAATATAGAAGTGGAGGCGAAACGCCAGCGCCGGGAGGTAGAGGCACTGCGCTCGGTGCAGCAAACAGCAGAGAAAGAGTTGGAAGGAGACCATGGAACAGGAAATAGATTCTGTACAGAAAGAAAGAAAGAAAGAAAGAAAGAAAGAAAGAAAGAAAGAAAGAAAGAAAGAAAGAAAGAAAGAAAGAAAGAAAGAAAGAAAGAAAGAAAGAAAGAAAGAAAGAAAGAAAGAAAGAAAGAAAGAAAGAGAACAGAATAGATAATCGCGAAACAAATCAGATGATTACAAGAAAAGAACGGAAAATGATAATAATGTCACATAATCACAAGTAAA
This sequence comes from Rhipicephalus sanguineus, assembly GCF_013339695.2. Taxonomy (NCBI): domain Eukaryota; kingdom Metazoa; phylum Arthropoda; class Arachnida; order Ixodida; family Ixodidae; genus Rhipicephalus; species Rhipicephalus sanguineus. The sequence goes on from NC_051183.1 coordinate 6,703,007, forward strand.
GAACAGAAAAAAGCAGACAAGAGAAACGCAGGCGAATCAATGCTACGCAGTTCATGCAACTTTCACTTGGGTGGGACTGGCTTAATTTTTTTTAAATCTCAAGTAAACAAATTTTCAGCGTTGTTCCAGGCAAATCGGCGCGCTGCGCTGATGGAGAATGAACAGCGCCGATGGTCCTCAGGAGAAAACGACACGGCTGCACGTCAGTAGCTTCCACTGCGCTGCACAATTTTATTTTGCCAGCTGCGACACCGGCGCGGTTCTCGACGGAAGCGAAGCACGGCGGCTCCGTTGCGGCTCTGTGGAGGCGACGGGTTGGCGGGGCCGGAGCAATTACACCGAAATGCTTTTTGACAGTGGCCGTAGCATTGGGAGGGGGCATTAGGGGTAATTAACAGTCGATATCGCTTACCGCCGGCGCGGCCGAGTCGTTAGGCTAGGCTCGGACAATGAACTGTAGAGTTTTTATTGCTTTTCATCTGACCACACTTTCTTTCCTTTAAGGTGTCCTTTTATTTTTGCTCTTATTTCAGGCTGGAGTATTTTGCGGTATACATAGTCGTGTTCACTGGTGCACGTTATTTGTCTATTTTTCATTTCTCTCTTTTCTGTACGCGTCCACCTCATATTCTTCCTTCGGACTATCTCAATTACATAGCACTTCAAAAGCAAGGCAGGCTGCATTATAGCACAATGGGACTGCTACAACGTCCGCAACAATTACGCAGATTCAACGCATTGTAGAGATCCACGTTAATGCTAAACGTTCACCGCACAATGCATGCGATGGCATCCTCGACAAATCGCACCCGTATGCACCGGGGCGGCCATCACTGGACGACATCGTGCAGCGGTGTGATCTGTAGAGAAGGTCATTAGTGTTTGACATCGTGTGTGCTTCACATCCACAGTCAGGCCCGGCAGCGAAAGACTAAGTAGCTGCGCGAATCAATTAACGCGAGAAGTTCCTCAAGGCAACTTGTAAATTGATGTTGTCTTGAGTCGTCACGTGATTGAAAACGAAAATGCACGCGGCCTGTGTTGCATGCGTCATCATCTGTGCACGAGAGGATGAAGGAGACGCTCTCAAAAACACAACGTGTTCCGCTGGCATGACGGGGAGATTTTGCTGGAGCGATGCGTCTTGGTGATGCAGAGAGAATTGCTGGTGGCAAAAAATTCAAGCCAGTTTCCACGCCTGTCAAATCTGAGTGAACTGCAGCGGAGCTGGCAAGCGATTGAGTTCTTCCCTTCTTTCTCTATTGCCCTCTCTCCTCCTTTCTTTCCTCCACACCCCCACTTCCCTTTCCCACCCTTCTTGCTATGCATCGCTATGCCATGCTTGGCACATACCCGCTTTCTCTGGCGCATACCTGCCGAGTTTTGTGCGGACATCAACGGCCTTACCTCCAACTTACCCCCAAACACTGTTTTATACTCTGACGCCGCTAGACACCGCTTCCGCGATTTCACAGTCGGAGCAGTGGTGAACAATGACCACGACATAGTAGCCTCAATTAGCGTACCTATCAAGAAAATATCTTAAATGTAAACATTTCGATAGAAATCTGTCTGGCTGGGTGGAATATTTAGGAGGTTAATATGGCTCCAGCCAAGTTTAAGAGAGCCCGACGTTTCGGGACCGATTCGGCCCCTTCCTCAGGGGGTGGCTAGTTTGGTCATGGAAGCTTCCCCCCGACTTGTTCCACCGCGGCTCCGGATTTCCCTTTCCCTCACGTTTCGGAGGCCGTGAACGTAAACTGAGGGCATTGTTCCCAGGGACCGGTTCACATTTGCCGGCGTGTTTTGAATGTGCCACGACTCGAGCAAGAGCCTCCTTCCCAGATTCCTTTCTGTTTCCAGAACAGAAGCGCCGTCGAAGTCGATCTTATGGTCGTGCTTTTCACAGTGCTCTGCAAGAGCGCTGCGTTGCATTTCCATCTTCCTGACGTCGTTCTTATGTTGGCGCATTCTTTCTGGGAAGCACTTGCTCTCGCCTATGTAGCTAGCTGGGCATTGTGAACACGGCACCTTGGGCATTGTGAGCACCTTGGGCATTGTGAACACGGCACCTTGTGAGCGTCGACGCTCACCCGCCTGCTACCGCGGCCGAAGGATCGACCCCCGAGGGAACAACACCAGGGCGTAGTTTACAAGGTGCCATGTTCACAATGCCCAGCTAGCTACATAGGCGAGAGCAAGTGCTTCCCAGAAAGAATGCGCCAACATAAGAACGACGTCAGGAAGATGGAAATGCAACGCAGCGCTCTTGCAGAGCACTGTGAAAAGCACGACCATAAGATCGACTTCGACGGCGCTTCTGTTCTGGAAACAGAAAGGAATCTGGGAAGGAGGCTCTTGCTCGAGTCGTGGCACATTCAAAACACGCCGGCAAATGTGAACCGGTCCCTGGGAACAATGCCCTCAGTTTACGTTCACGGCCTCCGAAACGTGAGGGAAAGGGAAATCCGGAGCCGCGGTGGAACAAGTCGGGGGGAAGCTTCCATGACCAAACTAGCCACCCCCTGAGGAAGGGGCCGAATCGGTCCCGAAACGTCGGGCTCTCTTAAACTTGGCTGGAGCCATATTAACCTCCTAAAGAAAATATCTGAGGGCGAAGAGTGCGCCGTCACTCTGGCGATTGCCCACGCTGCTGTAAACCTTCCTCATGCAGATGTTATTCTAATTTTTACAGATTCACAGGACGCCTGTCGAGCCTTCACACGTGGTATCGTCTCACAACACACACACCGCATTTTGAACACTGCATTCCACACACCACATAGGTTCCGACTTGTCTGGACCACTGGGCACGCCTCTCTCCCCGGTCATGACTGCGCACATGCAGCTACCCGAGCGCTCACTAACCGGGAACCGGAGGAAGAGCTGTCCAACCCAGATGAGCGGGACGCGAACACGGAACTTCTAGGATATCGAAACACTCTGGATTACTATAGGCGAGAACGCCTACGGTACCCTCCACCACACCATACGCTGACCCGAGAGGATGCGACCGCGATGCGGCAACTGCAGGCCAACACTTTCCCCAACCTACACTTCCTCCACATCCTCCATCCAACTTCCTACCCTGGGAAGGAGGCTCTTGCTCGAGTCGTGGCACATTCAAAACACGCCGGCAAATGTGAACCGGTCTCTGGGAACAATGCCCTCAGTTTACGTTCAATGCCCTGGCTGTGATGCGGTAGCGACGTTATTTCACGTAACGCTGGAATGTCAGCGTCCACCAGCCAGGCGCTCTCCCATCTCCTCTCCTATTCCAACCCTGCAAGACTGGGAGGCCATGCTGCGTGACGGAAGCCCGAGTGGCCAGCGGGCTTTGGTCCGTCGGGCACGAGACGCGGCAGCGGCATTTGGAGCTCTGGACTGAGAGCCCCACTCGACAGTTCTCAATACTTCTAATAAAAGTTTTTTTTTTCTCTCTCTCTCTCCAACTGAACCAGCTCCGCTTTTAAAACACGCAGAAAGCACGAGGGAGCCAGCAGCAGGCTCTGCACGGAAATGTGTCTAAGCCTTTAGGACAAATTGACCTCTGTTACGATCGGACCCTGCGCCGAAGAGGAAGCGGCGTCCCCTGTTCTTCGAACAAGGCGCCGAAGAGTTGCTTGCCTGCTGACGGCCGTTCAGACACTTGAATTTTCCTCCCGAGACGGGAAGCGAGGCGCCATGCAGTCCGACATACCAAGGCTCGACGAGTCGACCGTAATGGTTTCCTGTCGCCACATCGTCCTCGAAGAGACAGCGGCGTCAGCGCTGATTACAACTAGTCCCGCTAATTGAGCGCCGAGGTGCTTCGGAGCTGCAGACCTTTTGATGCGCCCGGTTGTCCGAGCCTGCTACCCACTACCCTACGGCCTTCACGTGCCCCCCCCCCCCCCCCCCTTGGTGCCGCAAATGCAGATTGCGGTGGCGACGCCCCACTCAAGGACGTTGATCTGGGCGGGTGTGGGCGGCGCCCTCATTAGTGCTGTGTGTGACGTGATTGGACCGTCCAAACTTGGAGCAATTACCCCATCTAGGGATCTGGGGAAAAGAGACCCTATAAAATGGGCCCCCGTGGGCTCATTCGGCGCGAAATCTTCATCATGTAGCACGAAATCGTCGTCATGTAGAAACGAGATCCTCGTCATGTAACAAGATGTTCGTCATGTAAGACGAAATGGTCGCAATGTAAAGAAATGCTCGCCATGTAAATAAACCATGTTAAGTTTCCCTTCAGTCTCTTCATACTGCCTCTGCATCTTTCTCCCGAGTCTCTGGTGCCTGCAAAGGTCGGTCGCAACATCTCCAACAAACCTGGATGATTGTTTAGCGGGCGTGGAGGCCACTCCAGAAGATGAGAGGAGCACGGTCATGCTGGTCACTATGCTGTGCTTTCACGTAATATAAACGAGACAGAATTTCAGTGTAGGATGGAGGCTCGTAAGAAGCCACACAACAGGGAATATGGCTGAAGCCAACGTTTCGACTGGCACGGTTCTTTCACTCGAAGCACGTATGAGAGCGCTGCAATACGGTAGCGCATGAGCGTAGTCACGTGGTTTGATTTCATATTTCGCGGGATTTCTTTAAACGCCAGAAAAGATCGCCACGCAGTATGTACTACGTTGCCGAAAAAAAAAATGGGATCAATCGTTTTGCAATGCCCTCTAAGACAACGCAACGAAACGCAATTGACCGAAACGCAAGTGAATATTGTATTTTTTACTTAATTGATCTTAGTTTTTTAACTACAATATAGAGGTATCCTAATGAGCGCAAGATGACGGCCAACCGTATCGGGTTGGTTTCATTTTACAGCAGCTCACTACTCATATACATGACAATGCTAGTTAGTCCGCTCCTGTATGTGTCTACGTGTCTTCTTTTCGCCCATGTAGTTATATAATAGCGCAAAGCTTTCTATCTAGGCTGTAAAACTAAAAGCAAGCGCTTATTTTCCAAAAAGGTTCGTTTTTCTAATACAAGCAAGGAAAAATGATAAATTACAAAAAGTTGGACCAGACGTTCTCTTACGTACTCTGAGAAATGAATGTGCAAAACGCAGAATAATTTAACATCAGATCAAGAAAAGCAGCGTATCGAATGTACAGATGAATGTGAACGCATGCGCAGCCGCATTGAGAAGACAAGGATAAACGTGAGCGATGCTGCCTGAATTCGCGTTGTATCTTCGCGGCAACTTTCGGTATAAGTTGCACGCCACTCGGACACCCCGATGAACATTTACTGCGCTTGCACAAATTTGCGCACGTATGCGATGCGTTGTCGAGCATGCATGGGCGTGTCATCTTGCCCGAGTATAATAAATGCACGTAGCGATAACGTGCGCTCCGAGAACTCAGAGGCGAGTGCGAATTTTTAATCATGTCAAGCAGCCGTCGCTGCACGATGGTGCCCATGTCACAGCGCTGTCAGCTCTACGCCTTGGTTTTGCATGCCCCCCGGGCTGAAGGACGCGCGCCGTTGTTCACTTATACGGAGTTGTAGTAACACCTGCTCCGCGTCTTCTTCCCAGCAGTCTTCCCAAGCATCGCGCTGCGGGCTCACGCGTGGCGACACCTGTGCTCCCTGTCCTCCTTTTTGGGGGTCGCAACCTCTTTCTTCATGAACTCATTGCATTTTCCCTGCGTTGCCCCGGACGTGAGCCGCGTACTTTTGTTCAGCATGCTAGCTAGACAGTTTGACGCACTCCTTTTCCTCCAGGCTCCTAAGTTCCTGTTGTTGCCAACCGCCGGACGTTAAAGCTGATCTCAAATGTGTTATCAGAAACATCAGCGATTTGAGGGAGATAAGAAACAAAAAGTCAAGCCAGTTCCAACCCTAGTGAAATCTGTATGAACTGCGGAGCATTGAATCGCCCGTGTTTCCCATGTGTTTATCTTGCGTTTATCTGTTCTTCGGTGTTCTCTTCTTGTGTTCATCGGCTCTTTTGTGCTCTTTTATGTTCTTTTCGTGTGCTTATGTGATATTTTCTATTCTTTTCTGTTGTTTTCTTGTGATTATCTCATTTGTTCTGCAATTATATATGTTCTCATATATGGTCTCCTTTCTACTGTTTTTCTGCTGTTTGCTGCTCCGAGTGCGGCGCGTCTAACCTCCGGCGCTGGCGTCTGCTAGGGCCTACATAATTGTTTACCAGTGAAAACTGTTTACATCGTGAGTCTCAACAAAGAAAGTTTCAGAAATTGTCATCGAAACAATTTGGCCAGAACACGCAAAAAAAAAAAAAAAGCGGACTTGTCTCGAAGAAGACAAGACGCTGGCTCCAGCGACACCCCGTGTTCCCAGAATTTCTCAAATTCGGGACATCACACCGACGTTCACGTGCTGAAGTTCTGGCGCGAAATTCAAAAATGAAACATTGACTTTCGTTTTCTCTTCTAATAATTATCCGATGACGGCTCAATTGATGACAATGGAGTTCTGCAAGAATAAATTCTCTCTAAACTGATTTGTTGTTTCTCTATAATGCCGAGGTGTCCCGTGCAGTCCCGCGTGGCTTTCGCCCAGCTGTGCACTGTTCGCAAAGAAGAATTTACAGAGCAAATTATCTGTCGAATTCGTACCGTGATCAGAATGGACAAGCAACGTGCTCTGCTGAAACGATGGCAGCTGAGAGACACCGTGGCGTAGTTGCAGTGACGACGTGATATTGGAATGGGATCTTCCTAGGAAAACAACTGGGCGCCAAGCGCACGAGGACAAAGAAGAACACTGCAGGTATAGGGTGGGCGCCTATACAGTGTTTTTCTTTTTCGTCCTCTTCTGTATTGCGCCCAGTTGTTGGCGTAATTATGTTTGAACAACTAGCTCAAAGCAATGCTGTGCGTACTGGGAATACAACCGAAAAAATAAATGGAAACATAGCGAAACAATGACATGAAATGACTGGCGTTATGAAATTATGGACGCTATTTTTGAAATTCGTTTAGTTCACTCTAGAAAATACCGACATTCTCTCTGTGGAGAAGAGCTCTTGCTACACACGTGCAAGTTTTATGCCCATTTTCGTCGCGCTTCGTGATGCGAAACCCGTAATTCTACTTTAGCGCCTCAACAGCGCCACGAAAAAAGCGGCATGAAACGGAGGATCCGCTGCAAGAAAAAAAATGTTCGCATTGCGTGAGTAAAAAAAAAAAAGAAAGTTCTTTATATGTAAAGGTCTTCCTTGCAAACAACATCGCAGCCAAAATGAAAAGGGCATAAAAAAAAACTTTTGAAGCAGATAAAAAGGTGCCGTTCCGGAGCTGCAAGAAAGTTCTAGAACATCAATTTCATTTGTTACGCTTGGCAACTTTCCGCCAGCTTTCCGCGAATGGCAGCCGGAGATAAACGGATTTCTTGCCGCCCGTCATCCACTCGTTAACGTCGCCGTTGATGGGAAAAATAAAATAAGATTTTGCCCTTTCGCCGTCGTCCCTCACCAAGCTCCCTTTAAGCGTAATTTTTTTGCCTGTTCATGCGTTTGCATAGGTATACATGTTCGTGTATATGCTAAGCGACACGTTCTAGCTGTGCGAGAGCGCGCGTTGAATACTGATATTACGACAGCCTTCGAAACAAGATATTCACCAAGTGAACCGTTAATATGACTGTATTTTATGCATTTTTTTGTAAAGCTGCAGTGCCATGAAAACCACACGAAAGTTTAAATTTATGCAATATTGCTATCGAAAAGTAGACATATCAAAGCGTCTGCTCCTGTGATTTACCTAATATTTTCACTGGATAGTTTAATTTGAGAATGCTGTGAAGTATTCTTTCGCTCCAGTATTTCTGCCTATTTTCTTTTTTTTCTTATTAGCGAGTTTTAGTATTTAGCGTATTTAGTATTTAGGATTTAGCGTTAGGGTTAGCGTTGCGTGCTCCAAACTGCGCGTGCGCAGAACGTAAACGTAGCCCGAGCTCTTACGTACGTACGCTTTTCCGGAATATAGCGTTCAACGCTAACACTCGCAAGGGATTCCGTACGTAGGGCAAGATGATGACGCCTCTTGAAGCGAGAGCCGTCCACTTCGAACCTTGCGAGTCGTCGGCCTGCATTATTAAAGTCATTTATTCGCAAGCAATGCTCGTACTTGATTTAGATTTGAGTAATGATACTTCGCCAGCCGTATACTGGCGCTCCGTCTTCGAGAACCGCTGTCGATTAGCGGTGCAGAAGGCTTAAGAAGGTTTGTTTACAAACCTTGTTGAAACGCACGCTCACGCTAACGTAAGCGCTTTCCGCTCTACTAAAACTCCCTATTATCCGCAGTGTAGTGCTTACGATATTGCTTTTTTCGTTGCTCGTTTCATCTTACTGACTCGCCTCAATAAGAGCCACTACTTCAACGTCTCCAATACCAGAAACTTTGCTCACGGAAGAATAACAGCTGTGGAACAAGTTTTGCATAATGTTGCTGAAGAATAAACACAAGTACTGCGGCTCACTATCTTTAAGCTGTCCGTTGTGCTATGACTGACGTCATAGCGGAAAAGTAACTGTCTTGAACATGCGGTGACCAAAGGGCGTTGTACATGACCGTCCATTGGAGGCGAAAACGACTGGAGCCGTAGTAGTGAGACTAGATGGTCCATATATACGATCACCCTTTGTCTTACTCTCCAACGAGCACAGCATCGTGTCACAGCTTGTGGCAATGATGGGCAGCTATGCAGTCTTTCATGAGTCAACTTTTCTTTTTCTCTATGAAATCTAGCTAACAATCTTACTGTAGGACCCTTTATATACAAATAGTAAGCATTGAAATTACGGCAGTTACTTTCGTCAGCTTTCGATGACACCTCTTTGTTTGCCAAGGTATCATCCGCGGTCGTGAAAAGCACGCCGGCGGCACTCAGCAATACTCGAGCCATTCGAGACAATACCTTGATGTCGTGGATTGTTGGAAGAGTCGCACATTGATAAAACAGTCTGGAGACAATCTTCTGGAATGAACTCGGCGACGTGACCATTCATATACGGGGAACACGAGGTTCAGAAGGGCAGATGTTCGAATATTCTCGGCCCAGCATTTCGTTTTTGCTCTAACCACGAAGTGGTACGACTGTCACTGTGCAGAGAGTTAGTGACCTTCACTCAAAGTCAGGGGGTCCGTGCCACGATCCAGTCCACAAATACATCAATATTGTAGAGACGCCGGAAGCCGAACATTGTCGGTTTCCGGCTACTGGGTCATAATTCAGGTGTAACTATACCAAAAACACTCATGCAGCTACTTAACACTCATTCACCAGACTAGGCTTCCTTGGTGGAATATGTAGACCTCACATATTTCTGAGACCTTTTTCCGATATATCCTTATCGCAAACTTATGCAAAAGCTAGCATGCCGCTCTTAGGAGCAGCTGCAGTATACACGGCTGTTGTACATACCCTAGACACAGGGCGGAATAAATAGGACATCGTAACTTGATTCATGGCTGCGCTAAAAACACGGACAACAGAAGAGACGTACACAGGATGGGCGCCTCTACGTCTCTTCTGTTCTCAGTGTTTTTAGCGCAGCCATGAATCAAGTTACAAGTTTGCACCAACTGGCCCAAATGAAAGCATTACTGTAGGAAATCGTGGCTGCAGGTAGTGGTACATTCAGCACTGGCAAATGGTCAAGGTGGGTGACACTGGTCAAACTGGCGAACTCGCAGGCATTGCCTCAGCGGCGGCTGTGAGGCCGCGGAGCAGAAAACCATGGCAAACTACTCCCTTATGCAGAAGCGTGATAAGCTTGGCTAATTGGCAAGGATTCATGGTGTAACCGCGCAAAAAAAAAAAAAAAAAACGGACGAGAACACAAAAAAACATGGCTGATCCCCCTTTCATAGGAATCGGTGTAACACGAAAGTGAAACACGTCTTCACAGGGGTAGTTGAGCGTTTATTGTGCATGGTTTCGGCACAAGGGCAAAGTATTGAATGATATAGCAGCAAATTGTAATGTCATGCGAAAAACGGCAAGCAGCTCGAAACTTCCAGCGCGCCCTAAAGCAGAAAGGACGCACGAAAAGGACATACACTGGACGAGCGCGAACTAACAATTGCCACAATTGTTACTTCTTGGCGTGTGAGCAGCGCGCTCCTTTCGGAAAAGCGGCCGCTGCAGCGAGCGAAGTGACCCTCGCGCTCTCCTTGAACGTCAGCGGAAACTTGCGGTGAAAGGACAAGAGGTGCGAACCACCACCATCACGAGGTAAACGCGCGCGCAGGAGAGGCACCCCCTGTAGAAGCGCGCTCGCATCGCGACGCGCGAGGCGACGGCCTTTAAAGCACGCCCTGCGCGCTCTTCGCGCCATCTCGCTAGTGATAACCATACCACGCTGAAGCCACGGAGCTCCGAGTACCACGAACGGTAAATGATGTATTAAATAGCTTACCGTTAGTAAGCTGGAGAACGTACGCTCTGTGGCCGAGTGGTTAGCGCCGCGCTCTGCGGAGGTCGTGGGTTCGACTCCCGGCTACGGAACTTTTTCTTCTAGTTTTTTTTCTTTGCCATTTGTTAGTGTATATTTTACAACGTCACATCCGTGACGGAAATACGTCAGTGGAGCCGTGGTGGACCCCGACATAAAACACTTTTGTGTTGAAAAGGAGAAGGAGCGCCTGATTTATTCTGCTCGTTTGTTCTCCCATCCTTTTTTGTTTGTTTTGCGCTGTTACACCATGTTTTACCTTACGCCTTATTAAGAAAGCACCATGAAACTAATCCAAAGATTGAAATTAACTGAAAACTGAAATGAAGATTTTAAGGGCATTGTCAACTTTAATTTTGTTGTAGTCCATTTTATACTCTATCCGTACTTCTCGGGCGTTGTTGACAGCGCAGCTGCCCATAGCTAGCCCGAACGTCCGCATTGTTGGCAGAAAACTCCTGGCGGATATTTGTCGAGCCGCAGCGATCACCAAGAATGAAGAAGCCATCCGCGATCAGAAACGTATGTGCCCCAGCTGGTCCACTAAACCGAGATGAACCGAAGTCTGTATAACTGCCAGTATGACTCTTCTCTTCCTTAATATTATCAGCACCAATGCACTCCTCATTGATGGTGACTGTGCGAAGCCCGCGAGGTTAAACACTCGAAGCTCGACGTAAAAGGGGCACTAAATGCGAATCGTAAGTAAATATTTAATGGAAACAGCTTCGCTGATCGACCGTCTTCATTGAGTGGAAGGGCCGATGACCTTTTTTTTTTGCCTGCCCCCTTCTATGTCTGCCTTGCAGAGCACTCTCTGCCACTTAATAAAAGCAATCTTCCCGATGCTCAAAGCATGACCGTTACTGCCCTCCTACCCTCAGCAATGGTTGCTTTAGGCCTGCCCTCGTGCATGACGGTAGTAAGGGTGGTAAGGGTATCAAAGGGTGATAAGCAGCTTCATGTCACGCATTCGGACGAGTCAGTCGAGCTCAGCGGCGTTCTCTTCTCTCAATAAATTAAGGTCGCACTCATTCATCCATTCACATGACAGGTAGCCCAGCTGTCTGCTAGTTCTCATTAATGCTGTGTCTATGTCACAGTTGAAAGGTACACTGAAAATAGGACAAAAGGAAGACGTCGATCACGGTATCAAGGCTAGAAGAAGACAAAAAGGACGTCGAAAATATAAAAGAGGAGGTGACGGGGGCATGGGGGCCTGGGTGTTCGATCGTGAGCACGTGAGGCGGGCACGAGCGTCGCCGGCTTTTGTTCCGAGCGCTGCGGCTCCCTTCGTTCTACGGCATCGCACCGTAGTCTACGGCTTTTCGACACGTCCGAGGAACTGGATTGCCGTCACGAACACCCGCAGCGGCCAGGGAGCGTCGTCGGCTTGTGTCCCGAGCGCTTCGTCCTACGGCACCGCTCCGTAGGCCTCGCCTGAGCCAGTCCTGTTCCCGGGGAACGCTAACCAGCGCAAGTCGACGCTAGGGTCAGTGAACTCCGAGCCTCCCAGCTTCAACCACAACGCCAGCTCGCGTTCTGCAATCGGTCAAGCCTGTGGGAACGCCGACGTCAACGTCCGTCCCCCCGCAATACCTCGCCTCATCTTGCATCGGCACAGAACGCCGTGAGTTCATTAAGCGATGAGCGCTTCGTACTGTCTAGCCCCTTGATTCCTTTACTTGACGAAAGCCAGCAAAAGAACGGGACACGAGAAAAGGCAGACACACACACCGCTGGAACTAACAACTGTGACTTTATTGAAGAAAAACATTGAACCAAGAAACCTCACAACGCATGTGCAGCACGTCTGTATCACCTACAACGTCACCCGGTGAAAGATTACGCTATCATATTTCTTGCCATTGTGTCAACACACTAAATTCCTTGTCAATGAGGCAAATTAACGGTGTGCTTATACATCTATCTCCGCTTTTCCTAATGTTGTATGCCTCCACAATTTCCCTTTCTTCTTTGCCCTTTCCTCTTCCCAGATAAGTGACATTACTGAAAAGCGGGTAGCAACCGCATTTCCGACAGTGACGTGCAAGATTCGCCCCATCATTCGAACTCAAAGAAGCGTGATGCTCACGCAACCTAGTATTAATACATCGGCCGGTTTGGCCGATGTATACCTTATCACAGGTCAACGGAATGTTGTACACAACAAGTGTGGCACATTTCGTGAAACAACGCTCGTGTTTCGTAGTGCACACCGGATTGCTAGTCTTTCCACGAGCCACACGTGAGCATAGGCTAGCAAGTTTGCTGGGAGCTGAAAGAACAATATTTACGCCCTGTCGCGCGGCAACCTTTTAGGGGCGTATTAGGGGCGTAGCTCCTCTTAGTCTAACCTTGTCACGTCTCCGTTGTCCGGCGTAAACGGATCTCCCGTATGATGCAATAGATGGCGCTGTCTCATAGAAGTACATACAAACTGCAGTTCAGGGACGATATTCTAGATGGCGCTGTACACAATCTGTGTCGTCATCACCATTTCTCGTCTCATTTCCTAGATGGCGTTGGTTTAATAGAATTGTGTGCAATATGGCGCTTGTGTGAATCGACACTAGATGGCGCTGGAAGTGCCGCTGCTCTCCGATTGGCTGCTGCGCGGGCTGCGCGGGGAGCGAGCGCCTCTCTCATTCTCCTGGATCGTCGCCGTACGTGTCGGATCGTTGGCGGAGCATGGGCGATGCGCAGCGGCGGGCGCTCGCTTGGCGGCAGCCAGGCGGATCCCGTGACGGTGCCAAGGACGCCGCTGCGAAACGGGCTCAACGAGAAGCGAATCCCGAGACCATGATTGCTTCAGGAGCTTCGCCCAAGCTCTTCATCATTCACCCGTGGATATGCTGTAATTTTTTTGATATTATGTGAAAGCTTATGTATGTAAGGTAGGATTTCAAACGGTTTCTCTTGAATGCGTTGTGCTGGCAGACCAGTGCTATCTTGCGGCCTCTTAATCTTTTGTAGCACAGATTCTGCCACCGCGTACAGCAGATCCCTAGTGTAACCAGCAGCTAACCAGGTTTCACATAATATCAAAAAGGTTGCCGCGCGACAGGGCGTAAATATTGTTCTTTCAGCTCCCTGCAAACTTGCTAGCCTATGCTCACGTGTGGCTCGTGGAAAGACTAGCAATCCGGTGTGCACTACGAAACACGAGCGTTGTTTCACGAAATGTGCCACACGTGTTGTGTACAACATTCCGTTGACCTGTGATAAGGTATTGTTATGACTGGCAGTCGGTGGCGATGCGCTGACCATGAGAATCTGCGGGCGAGGCGTTCTCACACTGCTAAAACACCTGCATCCTTCCACGAAACGGAATTCCTGGGACGGCGAGTGACCAACAATGGGCAGAATCTCGGCCTCAGAGTCTGGGACGGCAAAGCCGGAGACAATGGGCCACCTGGGCTTGGCTTGGTACGCTGCCGAAGCCACCTGACGGGTATAGCGCTAGACACATGGTGCGATTCGGCATCCGATCCGGCGTGCGACGCCGCACGCGGTATACGGCAATTCAGGACACATGGGCACATGGGGGCGAACGAGCAATCAGCGCGCAGGCTCCGCCCACACACGGCACCCCGGCTTGCACGCTCGGAAGACATCGCATCCTTTTCGTTGACTGCAAAACAGACAACCTTACGCAGCCACGCTTCGTTCTGTAAGAACATTGCCAATAAAGCAACGCCTTCGCAAGCGACAAACATCTCAACAGCCCGCATTCACTCGCGACTCCGAGAGTAGGCCTGTCACGACACCGAACGTAGGCCTAGCAAGGCGGACGCTGTCGCTAGCGCCGTTCGCGATCAATCGCGAGCTGATCGTCGAGCACTTATTTTTATCAACACGATTAAAACTTTTACGCTGATGACACGCGTTTACATGCGCAATTGGTTTTCTCGTAGGCCTCGATTTGACGAGCAACGGTGGAAGCGAAGTCGGCCGGTTCGCCGAGACGGCCGGTGCGGCTGTTAGCTGCGAAGTGGCCTTCCATCACGGCTCGATATCTCGCTAGTGGTTCGGAAACGGGTGCCGCCTTGCACAAATGACACACTTCAAACGTCATGAGTTATTTGATGTCAGAAAGAAAGTTTAACCAACGTTTTTCATGATCGGAGCCGTCCGAACGTAGTGCAACAAACGCGCAAACAAACAAACAAGCAACAAACGCGCCACTAGAGGCGTGACGTCAGGCGTCTCCCGCGCTACCATTGGCTGCGGCCGTCAGGCCGACGCGGCAGCCGCGCGGCTACATTCAGCAAGTTGGATGCCCGTGCGGCGTGCGAATAGTCTCCGCACGCTGATGGAACCTGTTGGGCGTCTGTCGGATGCGGCTGTTGGCACGAACAGCCGTACGACGAATCGCATCCGAATTCGCACCATGTGTCCAGCGCTTATGTTGGACGGGAGTCTCCGCAAACCTTTTTCTGCACTTCGGGGAAGAACTGCAGGAGCAAGAACGTTCTGCCTTCGGGGAAAGAACTGCAGGAGCAAGCACGTTCTGCCTTCGGGGAAAGAATCGTAGGAGCAAGCACGTTCTGCCTTCGCGGAAAGAATCGGAGGGGCAAGCACGAGGAACCTGTTGTCCTGCTTCCCCCACCTGCGTGCCGTCAACCGCCGGACCCTTGCTGCTTCAAGTGTGCAACGACCCCTCAGCGACAGTGAAATGGACTATGCCATGGTGGGTGGGGTCGTGTGTGTGATTGGTGGTCATCAAGAAGGAGGAGCCAAACTGAGGGGTTAAAACGACGGTGCTGAGTGAGAAATGGGGCTCTGAGACCTCGGTAACAGGCTCATCCAATTCGCTCGTCGCTAAACTCTGACCTTGTCACGATGTAATTGAGTGTACGAAAAGTGCCAGTAAACTTGTTATTGTTTTCCGAACTTGCTAGCCGCATTTCCTCAACCCGGAGACTCGACTACGCTACCAAACGGAGTCCGGGTACGACGCTGCCCTATCGTAGCAACAGCATGGTTGCCGAGGAGGGACGGATCTAAATACCCAGGCACGACAGTATACATCGGCCAAACCGGCCGATGTATTAATACTAGGTTGCGTGAGCATCACGCTTCTTTGAGTTCGAATGATGGGGCGAATCTTGCACGTCACTGTCAGGAATGCGGTTGCTACCCGCTTTTCAGTAATGTCACTTATCTGGGAAGAGGAAAGGGCAAAGAAGAAAGGGAAATTGTGGAGGCATACTACATTAGGAAAAGCGGAGATAGATGTATAAGCACACCGTCAATTTGCCTCATTGACAAGGAATTTAATGTGTTGACACGATGGCAAGAAAGATGATTGCGTAATCTTTCACCGGGTGACGTTGTAGGTGATACAGACGTGCTGCACATGCGTTGCGAGGTTTCTTGGTTGAATGTTTTTCTTCAATAAAGTCACAGTTGTTAGTTCCAGCGGTGTGTGTGTCTGCCTTTTCTCGTGTCCCGTTCTCTTGCTGGCTTTCGTCAAGTATCATGAACCAACTGGCCCAGATCTCAACTCTTCCTTTACTTGTTCGTTTTGCGATAGCTTTGTTTAGCGCTGGTTTCATTTACTGTGTACATATTTTTCATGTTTTTTCTTGAGTGTGTAATTAAAATCAGTGTGTAATGCTCTCGCCTCGTTCGTTCCTTCTGGCCGACTGCTGTCCGGAGATCCGTGACAGTCTAACAGAAAAAAAAAACGAGCCTTTAAAATTCCCCTTCTTTCGTTCAGACAGGCAGATAGATAGTGCCCAATGCAAAGGGCAGGCAAAGGAAAGACGTGCAAACACTCCCAAATAACTTAGCATCGCCAAAAAACTAGGATAAAGAAGGAGCATGCACAGCAGCACTAACGCTGGACTTTTATTGAGAAATCATCACTTATACCTTGTCACAAAAACGCCAACATTAAACAAAGTTGACGGGCATGCGTACTGCTTATACTGACATTCGTTTATCTAGACATCATCTCCCGTGAGTGGTCAAACGGAGTGACGCCACGCTCAATCATCTTCAGCTTTGGCAATATAATAGGCTTCCACAATTTCTCTTTCTTTTTTGGTTCTTCCAAACTTCAAGAATCTAATGTCACTGAACATGCGTGTGCATGCGCATTTTTTTACAATGCGCAGCTAAGTGGCTAACGTACCAATTTTTTTACACTGTTTGTACGTTGTTTTGCCCTATCATTAAAACATTGCCCGGTTTGTCCGATGTATGCGCCCCCACAGCTTAATGGTACTTGATAAACGACATCAGAGGTGCACTTAGTCAGTTTTGTTCGGCCCCATTTGCCAATGCGCGAGTAATTGTACTTGTTAACTTGAAACTCATGCGAATGTTGACTTGTGAAATTTGCACGGCTGATATAACTACAGTTCTTACTTCGTATAGTTGCTTAATGACTTGATTGTGCACTACGCCGGTAGCATAACTATGACGTCTTAAGCAAACCTTTCCTATACAAAGTCGACAGCACGGAATGCAGTGAAGAAGGTGACAGCGTGCGAGGCTCTTGTATTTGATTCCCCACCGCGCAAAAGTCGATCGGCGACAGCGAAGCCGAATGGCCTCTGAAAATAGGCGCAACAAAGGCGGCCCAAACACATTCGATTCGCTCTTTCCATTTCGCTTTGCAAAAGCGCAGTTCCCGATGCTTCAGCAGGGGCTGTGTAAAAAAACACAATTTGCCTCGGATAAGCAACACTAGCAGCGCAACGAACAAAAAATACAAGTTTAGAAAAACCCGGCTGGCGGCATATGTAGGCGCGGATATGCAGTGGTGGCGCCTCGCGCCCCGCAGAGGCATGTCGTCCCGTGAAACCGCGATCTCGCTTGCAGCAGAAGAGCATCAGCATTTCTTCGTGGAGATGTCGTTTCTCTTGTTTTTCTTTGTTCCCCGAAGGGGACGATGCAGATGGCGCTTCAAGATGGGCGCAGTCGTCTGCTTTGACGAAGGCGCCAGAACTGATAATGTGGCGGCAGGTGTCCTTCCCAGCGGCAGTCTTGTGCTTAATCTAACCATATGTACCATGCAGGCCAAAAAAATGCCCCCACCTCCCCGCAGGGAATCGTGAGGAAATGCGGATGCATTTCTTGCGCCGAGAGTACACGGCGTAGTAATTTTAATGGCGTAAAGCTGGACACATCGACGCGCTCAAGTGTCTCCCTTTTGGGCGAATCTTTCAACGAACGCTTCCTACGTGCGTTCGTAATCACCTCTGGGATGTTGCCACCGCCTTCGATGCAGCACAAATGCGTTTAGAACCCGCTGTTTTCAGGCTGTGCCAAGTCAGCACAAACGCTACAAACGCGTTTCAAACGCACTGCTTTGAGGCGGTGGCGCAGGGAGGAGAGAGAGCGAACGGCGAGAGGAGCGGCGAAGCACTGCACCTACCCTCTCCGACACTCTCTCCACACACGCGGGAGCTCCGCCGAGCTCCCGCGACGCGAGCGCCCTCACACGCCAGAGCGCGCTCCTCCTCTCCGCTTACTCTCCGTTACTCCGCCCGCACCACTTGCTCCGGTTGCTAAGGGCGAGGATAAGCGCGCGCGCCCGCAGCTGTTGCTATGGGAGAGGGAGTGAGAGCGGAGAGGCGCGCGGACACCGACCGACGCCTGACATAGCCCGACTAAGAAATGCATTCGCATTTAAAACGCACATTGCTAACAGATAGCTTCCGGAACGCTGTTTAGTATCTGTGCGCTTTGCTTTGTAAAAAAAATATAAATAAAACCCACTGTACTATAGCGCGAAAGAAAAGCGTGTCACAAGTGCCACGGCCCCTGGATGGAAACGCACGCTTTTCCATCCACCGGCCGCGTGCTGTACGCGTGCTGTTACCACGCGTTTTCCAATGAGTCTGAACAGTTCAAGTACAACACACACCTTATTTTCTTTAATACCAGACACCGGGTTTATTACGTCAAATGTCTTCTTAGTACCAGAAACTATATTACCCATAGTTTCACAGTTCTAGTATTGTGAAGACGGCAAGGGTGCTCAGGCCAGACAAAGATGAGAATGCCGTGCGCTGAAGTCTAGAAAACTTGCGATGCGCATTCTCCTGTCGATCCATGGTGTCGCGCCCCATGGTTGGTGGTGGAAAATGCTTTGCCGTTACGGCTCGGCAGCTTCTGCAACAAATTACGTCGTGAGCGGGCCAACTATAGCAGGTGCCCGTAACAGTCGTAATAGCGACGAGAAAATGATAGCGTAAAATTGCTGGATAAGTAACCTGGGAAAGTTTTTAAAGCAATATGTGTTTGCTGAAATCAGAGAGGCGTCATTCTCTCGGATTTCTGTTCGACAGCTATCTCACGGCATTCCTCCAAAGTTCTGTCGCCAATCCTTGGCATATTAGCGTTTTATTAGTCTCTGAATAATTTGCTGTTTTCCTTTGTTTTTCTTTTGCGAAAAACAGCGTTGTAAACATTGAAGTGAATAAAAAAATTATTTCTGACGACAGGACCCACGTTTCCGATGGCTCGTTTGATTCAAAGGATACCTATAGTTTTCGGAAAGGATGGCAGTTGTTCAATGTGAGCGTTAAAGAATATCGCGGGTGTTCACTTGAGGCCCACCTTTCGGGCAGGTTCATGCACTGCACTTCGTTCAAGGCTCACGGCTATCGCGTTTCCATTAAGGAGGATGCCAACCGCGTCACTTTCAGGCTTTGGGGTAACAATAGGGCCGCATAAAATAGGTGTTTCATTCGAACGTGTTAGTTTTGAAGAACCGGTCATGTGTCGAAGTCTGAGCGCAGTGTGGGGTTGCTTTATACCTAATATATCCGAACGGCCGTCCCGCTAATTATTATGACAGCTAGGCGTTGGTCTATCGCGCAACATAAGGCGCAAGCAGAATGTATGGAATATTTTGTTCTCAGGCAATTGACACACTTAGTTATATTTATCTGTGCGTTGTCCACAGCAGCTTGAGCCTTATTAAATATTAACAATACTGTGAGTGTTGTCCTCGTCATTCACCCGGCCTTTATTTATTTTGGTGCATTGCGAATCTTTACCGCTGCAGGACCTCGTCCACGAGTGTCAAAGAATGAAAGACCGAATTTTGTAAATTAACGAGATGATGTTCGGTTACAGGTACACAGTTTATGATTTACCTCTCCCGCTTGGACCACGTGCCTGCAGCGAGGCGAAGTACAAGCGTGAAACAGGACGCAGTTTTAGCAGCTACTCGTCCATAAGAACGCTAGCGCCAACGAAGCGAGAGCAACAAAGTGAAGGCACCTGCAGAACGATCTCTCTCGTCATAACGGAGAAGCATTCCAATCCATTTGTTTCCTGTGCCTCCGGATGTGAAAAAATAGACATAAAATGAAGAGGAGACGAACAGAGAAGAAGAAAGCTCTCCTCGCTTTTTCGCCCACGCTTTTAGCTCGCCCCGTCTGTTTGAAGCGAAGGAGCACTCAGCGAACGTCTTTACACCCACTCTCGCCTCGATGACACTTCGAGGCGCAGCGTTCTTCCTTCGTAAAGTTTTGTGTGTGCAGCCTTTCCCACGCGGACGTTGCTGTTTGTAGTTCATGCCTTCTCTTTTCTCCGCTTGGTATCACGGCGAAGGAAGCCTTTGGGGAAAGGAAAGAAAGCACCGGTTCTAAGGTGAAAAATGTATAACCACTTCTCTTATGACTGTGAATGATTGACATTAAGATTAAATTAGCAGCTGTATAATGTGGCGCTCTCATCCGTCGTCGCGTGGATGCAACGCTGTTGTATACACATTATCGTGGAGTTTTTGCGATCGCTTCAAATTGTCGCCTTGTTTCTACAACGCGGCCATCCCAATCTAGAAATATTTTTAAAATGCTCTGCTAAAAAGCACCTATTGCAGCGTCCTATATCACTTCGTTCAAGGCTCACGGCTATCGCGTTTCGATTAAGGAGGAGGCCAACAGCGTCACTTGCAGGCTGGTCAATTCTTCCTTTCGCATTGGAGAACTTTATCTTTTCTCGATTGAGAGGTGACATGCATCTAAATAAACAAGTTGGCGGCATAACACGTCTAGTATATCGAACAAGCCAGAACATCACAGAAAGATCGAGGCACACTCTGGTGAGTCCCTTGGCGACAGTGTTTTACATCATGAATGGACATATATAATAGGCGAGTTATATCGACACGGATACGGAACGAGCGTTCGGTATTTATTTATGGAGATATGGATATCAGCAACCCTGGAGGTGCATCTGCAGATGACGAAATTGTAAAATTCATAACGAAACTCGATTCGGTATTGAAAGATCAACGGCAGGAAACGCTCTCTAGTGTTAAATTTCACCGTTTGGAATTTTCGACCGTAACACACGAGCTGCCTGTAGACAGTTCCATGAATTTCCTTGATGTTAACACTCATTGCATTCGCTTATGTTGGAGTCATTAAGGAGTAAAAATGGAACCTTGACAATGCGCGACGAGTAATCCTGAGCGCAAGGCTGAGTCACAGAAGAGCTGGCTTGGCTAGGCTTTTGCCCTCTCTTTCCCACTGCTTACTATACGATGCTGGCTATGCTGGCTCTCTTTTCTTTCTATCTATTTTTGTAGGGGTGTACGAGTATTCGAAAATTTCGAATAACTAATCGAATAGCGCTCTGTTCGATTCAGTAGTCGAATCGAATAGCGCATATTCCAAGTACCGAATATTTTTTCAAATACTTTTCGAATAGTCAGCACCGACGGGAAACCCCGAAGAAACATAACGTTGGAAGAGCGAATGATCATTTTTGTAGTTTCAATTAGTGAATTGCAACGGTGCACGCAGGTCAAGCTTTCACGGCACTATGGACTCATCACCGCATGAAGGAATTTTTGCTTTAAACTCTAATGTTGCCGAAGCGAACGCGTCCTCAATACACGCTCGTTATCGTGAGATTCATGATGCTCATTCATGAAATATTATTTGCCTTTGAGGTTTTCGTGTCATTTAAAAGCTGGTGACAAAGTACCACCTCGAATACTGAAGTAACTGTATTCACCCCACAGTTAAAAAATACCCCGAAGGCTCTAGTCGCCACTGTGTGCGAGCTTACCTCAGTTTACATAACTGTGGTATATTTTGTTGGTTAATTCCTGTAACGGCCATGCTACATTGCTAAACTTTGCGAATATTTGTTTGAAATAAAAAGTTGTAGAATTCTAGGCCTGTGTTGAAATTTTTTGCCTTAATATTCGAAAACTATTCGAGCAGTATTCGATTCGTATTCGATTTGGTTCTAAATTTCTCTATTTGAACACCCTACTTTTTTTGTATTGATGTCTTTCTATGTTTTTCTCTCTATGTCTATTTCCTTCTTTGTTTTTCCATCTTTGTCTCTCTCTCTCTCTCTTTCTTTCTATGTTTTTCTTCCCCCTCCCTCTCTTTGCAGTCGTTCTCTCGCCTTCCATCTTGTTCCTTCTTTCTTCCCTTTCTTTCTTTCTCTCTCTTTTCCCTCTACTCGTTCGCCCCTCTTCCTTTCCCTCATCCCCACCCTCACATGTGTCCTCCTCACCCTCAGTTCCAACCCCTCCCCCCCCCCCTGCTATACTGTACTGCAATAGGCTATGCTCTACTCTGCCAGCGTGCCTGGATAACCGAGTGGTTACGACGCTCGCCTTCGGATCGTGGGAACGCGGGTTCGAGTCTCGCCTCGGAAAGACATGTTTTTCGCAGAAACTTTCTCTCTTTCTTTATCTTTTTCTCTCTCTCTCTCTGTACTCGTTCTCTCGCCCATCACAGTTATTGCATCCCACGCCGGACTAATTGGCGTACATGTTTTGGGAGCCAAGCAGAAGAGGACGAAAAGAGCGCGTGCAAGTTCATGACGATGATAATTTTCTATCTACGACATACGGCAAACCTCAAGCATGACACCTCTGCTGTAAAACAGAAACAATTTGTGGAGCTTGAGGTGCCAAAACCACGATATGACTATGAGGTACACCGCAATATCTGCATTAATTCTAACACCCTGGGGCGATCTAACGTGCGTTGAAAACTACCGCTACGTAAGCGGCTAAAGCGCTGTTGTTTGTGGTTCCTTTTTTCTCTTGTGCTCCGTCTTTTGCGCTTTCTTTCCGCTATACGTAAACGGGCGTCCTTGACCCCCATCGATATGCGGCGGTCAGAGCCAGGGATCGAGCTCCCTGCCTCAGTAGTTCAGTGCCGCAGGCATGCACTGTGGTTAAGTGCATCTCTCTCTCTCTTTATTGACGGCGATTATGATGACGATTCACTTATATTAACGCACAAAGGGCGCAACAGGGTGCCCAGGAATCGGGCTGCAGGAGGTACGTTACAAAAAATTGTACTACTAAACAAAACCTAAAAATGCAAAATAAAATATGGGCAAGACAAAAATAATGCGAGCAGCCCAACAAATTGATACGCAGGTGGAAAATAGGTATTTATAGAAAAGATGGTAAGTATTTGAAAATATGAAACACAGCGTGAGAGACGCCAATGTCACATTGGCCCCAAATGATAGAATTGCTGGAATATTTAACATTTCAGTTTATCTTTCTGGCACAGTGGGAAAAGTGTGCTCGAACGTCCACGCATTTACAAGCTGGTCATGACCCCAGCGTTTTCGGGTACGTGCCATGAGGTGGCATGGTGAGAATATTGTTTAAATATTTCAGCAGGGTAATTCAGCACAACGTTGTTTCACATTTCATTTCCTCAGCTATCTCGTCGTTTTATTTTTAGTGTTCATGCTTGCATTTTCACGTCCTGTTTTCCTATTCCAGGCCTAAATCGCATAGTGGGTTGCACACTGTCGTACGTTCGTAGCGTTACAGCACTTTTTTGCATCAAGCTCAGGGGAGAAAAGATGGCCACACAACGTCTGCCTCCGGCTTCGAGGTTGTACCTGTACGCGCTCCACGGTTATCTTACTGAGGTCACGTGTCTAGCATCTGCTGGCCACTAGGAACCCAGAACTCCGTGACTACAGCAGCGTATGGAGCCTCGGCGTCTACTCCGTCTGCTGCATCGGCATGGAGAAAATCAGCTTCTTCATGCAGAGCCTCCCTCTGCCGGCCAGAGCACTCGTCCACACATGCTGGATATACGCCTGGGAGTTCACCACAGGTTCTCTTCTCAGAACGATCGGAGCTTGCCCTTGGAACTACAAGCACTTCAGGTACAACTTCCGCGGTCTGGTGACGCTAGAGTACGCCCCGCTGTGGTTCACTTGCGGTATCCTTTTCGAACTGATGCTGCTGCCGATAGCAAACAAACTGACGTGGATGAACGCGAAAAGAATGCCCGTGGTTGTAGGACACGAATTCGATGCCACAGCTGACGCCGTCGAGAAAGTACGGGTGTCATCGAGTGCAAAGCATGATTGAGAACTTATCTGAGGAGTAAAGGTGTCGCGAGCTCGCTATGACAAACTGAGCTGAGTCGGGTTTCTTGAGCACATCAACGGCGCATTCACATGCCATAACAGTTCAGGACTTTTTTCTTCTTTCTTCTTTTCAAGTGATGCAAACTACACGATAGAATAAGGCTTTCTCAGCAGAGAGCCGACGAGTACCAGCTCTATTGAAAGGGTACGCAAACAAATCTTTCCGAAGTTATATCAAGGACATCTCGATCGTAATCAGTCACGACTGCATATCAGTGCGACAGGGAGTCCTGTAATCCAGGTATAATCTGAATTGCAAAATTGTGTGGCTGGCATAAAAATCTCTTTTACAAGTGGTCCACTGCAGTACGTCCATGACTTGCGCGCAGTAATTTTGCCAAATTGAAAATTTTTTCTGCAGAAATGTGTCACATATACACAAAAGATATCAAAAGGTGGCTGAGCGCGGTGGTTCGCTTTCAAAATGTGTCGAAGGAACGACAGAAAGTCAGTACTGCTGTGGTTTCATTGTTGACTCTAACCTCGGCAACAGGTATTTAGACGAAGGAACCTTGTTCTTTTTTTTTTTAAATCAGCGGTGCCTCTCCCCTGCTCCCCTTCCCCTTCCGTCTTCCTTTCTCGCGCCCTAATTAAGATGTCTGTCGAGGTAAAGTGTCAAAAAGAAACCATTACGCGAACCAGATAAAGAGTTACAGCGGACACATACTTCTGAGAGGACTACAAATTGTTCCTCTGATTAAATATTTGTAATTTGTCAATCAAAAAGCTTCAGCGTAACAGACAACCTCAGTGACATTGTGAACAAATATTAAGAACTCGGAAGCAATATTTATTGCGGATTGTTTGGGCAGTTATGTATGTAATGCGGTGCTGTACAAGAGGCGGGGCCAGAGACAGCATTTTCTTAACTTTTGACTGGCTGCCCAGATGATCTCGTTTTTGTTCTGGCAACGACGCCAGGATAATGGTCCTCAAGGTCGTTTGGCGGCCGCCGACAACGGGAGCTAAGGGCAGTTCATGCTTAAAAACAATACAGCATTGGCTGACGGATATCAGGCTCACAAAGCAGGGCACGGCTACAAGAAACGTGTGATTTCGATAGCACGGAGTTATTTGCCACAAAGCAGAATACACGAGCATTCTTTTTAACACGAAAGTGTTTTATGCCGGGTTGCACCAAGTACATCCGTTACGGATATGACGTTGATGAAATGGACGCCGACGGGCGAGAAAGAAAAAAAAAACAAGGAAAGGATCCGCCGCTGGGAATCAAACCCACGACGTTGCGGCCGCGACGGTAAGCGCCCGACGCCAAACCAAGTAAGCTACCTTGGCAAATATTGGACATTTCGCGAACGCGCCTTATATTTTTCACATATTCTCTCTCGCACGGTCTCTCTGTTGACGGTGTAGGTAGGCCGGGCGGAGCGGGGCGGTGCCGCCGTCTGTGAGAGGTGAAAAGAAGTAATGCGTCACGATCGACACTTACTAGCGCTTACTCCGAGATTGCGCGCCAAATCGGAGGTCATGGTTAAAGCGTATCGATACCAGCGAGGGACACTGGCCGCGCTGGCGTCGCCGAGGCACGCTATACGCAGCTACGCTCTTTGCCTTTCGCTTCGTGTTAGCGTGCGCCGGCTCATCAGAGTAGCGCAGATTCCACATGCACCAACAGGATTTCTCCGCCGCCGACTACTTTGAGTGCGAGAGCACAGACTTACAAAACTGCTGCAATACGCGTGGCAGAAAGGACACGATTTCGACGGGCGAATGTCGTGCCTTGATGGAGAGAGACAGAGGCCAGCGGGACGCCCGCGTTTGCGGCTCAAGCTACGTACCTCTACGAACAAGGCGTGAACATGGGTGCATCCACGCCAAACGGTGCTATAGCTGCCAAACACAAATAGACATTGTACAAGCTCTCACATATCACTGCACAATAAGCACTACTTCTGTGAAGACACGTTTCACTTTCGTGTTATACCGATTCCTATGACGGAGGGATCATGCCATGTTTTTTATGACATTGTGGGCTCATCGGAATGCAGCCGACGCTTGAGGGAATCCAGATCACGGCCGCTATTTGCTTGAAGAGAGTTGACTGTTGGGCTAGTTGGTGTTCAGACAAGGGAACCATCGTTAAAGGCGCAACACCACACAACACAAGAGAAGACCAGACGAGCACAGGCGCAACTAACTACTGATTTATTGAAGGCAGATCTCCAGGCATATATACCAACAGGCTGCGCAGGCGCAACGTCACAACAATCCTCGGAAAACATCAAAAATATCGCGAAAGAAAATCAATTTCAGCTTTGTAAAGCGCAATGGAAGTGTCGCTGACACACGCCTCACCTGCTTTCCTGATTAGAAACGCTTCTAACGTTTCACGAGCCGTTTTTTGTCTGCTTCTACCTACAATTTTTGCGCATCGGAAACGTGGTTCACAATTCGGGCATGTCATGCAATGGTCGACAAGATGGCTTCGCTCTTTGTTAATTAGATTTCTTGCGTGTTCCCTGAGCCGGTCATTGAGGCAGCGCCCCGTCTGGCCGATATATACTTTGCCGCAGGTCAGGGGAATCTCGTACACGACGTTGCTGGCACACTGAACGAAACGTCGTTCATGGTTCTTTTTGCAGCCTCCCTTTTCCTCCGCACAGGTGGTGCGACGGCTCAGCTGAGCGAGCTTCTGGGGGCCGAGAAAGCCAACGGCACGTTGAACCGGCTAGCCACTTTTTTCAGGCTATGTGTGACCTTATGCATGTACGGCACCACTTCTGGCCTCTGGGCGCCCACCAGGGGCTTCGCGGCATCTGAGTAGCAACGGTGCTTCAACTTCTTAAGCAGCGTCTCAGCAACAGACAAGACGACCGACCCAGGGAAGCCGGCTGAAAAGAGCCTGCCCAATTGAAGGTTAAAACTATCCTGCACCTTGTGAATGCACGACTTCCGAAGTGCTGAATCTAAACAGAGAGTAGCGATGCCTCTCTTTACCGTTTTTGAGTGAGCTGAATTGTACGGAAGCAGCTCTTTTTGTGCACGCGGAGAGTACGCCCAGCAAACATGACTTTCGTTGAACGTCAATTGCAAATCTAAAAACTGAAGCCTACTTTCTTCCGGACGTTCAAAAGTGAAGGTTAGCCCTTTCCCATGATGTTTAAAATCTTCTAGCACACACTTCTGCGCATGCTCATACGAGGATGAGCACTTGTTAAAAAGAACTAAGAAGTCGTCCACATAACGAAAAACTTTAAGGACCTTGTCATTGTTAGAAGAATTAAAACGATCGTGTAAAGAGCGATCGATGGATGATAAAAAGATATGACACAACAAAGGCGCGATGCATGAACCAATACAGATGCCTTTCTTTTGAAGGTAAATCTGGTCGTCAAATTTGATAAAAGTGGTCTGGAGGTAAAATTCTAAAAGGGCTAAAAGGTTTCCTACTGACATGCCTGCGGCATTTTGGAAAGCAACCGCACCATTTTCATCAATGCAGTCTTTAACTGCGAGAAACAGTTCATCATGGGGCACCGCGTAAAAGAGCTCTTCCACGTCGACAGAAAACGCAAAACCAATGTCATTGTTGCCTTCAAGAAAGTTCACTACATCAACGGAACTTTTTGTGAGGAACGGATCAGTTATATCGAGGTAATTCAGGGTTTTAAGCAGATACTTACTGACGCAATGCTGCCACGTGCCCCGTTCGTTCACAATGGTACGAAATGGGGCATCGGGTTTATGCGTCTTAACGCTAAAGAAAACGCTCAGCGCAGCACTATCACTGTTTGTGATATCTCGGGCGAGCTTAAGAAGATCTAAGCGCTTGCAAAGTTCTACTGCTTTACATTTAACTCTTGCCTTGCCTTTCTTCACGCAAAAGAAATTCTTGTTGACAGCCATTCATTCTTGTTGCGCCTGTGCTCGTCTGGTCTTCTCTTGTGTTGTGTGGTGTTGCGCCTTTAACGATGGTTCCCATGGCTATTTGCTTGCATTACGCAGTTCATTGTGCTCAATGCTCTGCACGAAAAGCGAAATAATGTAGAGCAGTTTGCAAGAACCAAAAATGAACAAATTTGGACATCGCTATTTTTATGGTTTCCGATCGTGGACTGGGAAGAAGGGAAACTGTAGAATTACAAAGGCAAGTTGCAAGAAGGCAAATACAAATACAAGGAAGTTCAGCGGAAAATGGAAGCTTGAAGCGATGGGAAATCCTTGGAACACGGAGTGTCGCCGGAGCCAACAACTCGACAAGTTGCAGCCTCGAAGATGACAAGGCCGCTTGTCGAAACATTGCTTCCGGCGACACTGCGTGTTCCAAATCTTTCTTATCGCAAAAAGGCAAATAGGCGTTTTACGTCGAGAAACCTCTGCCTGACAGAATCGGCGACACGCAGAAAAATATCGCGAAAGCGGACCTTCTTGTTTTCGACGCCTAGAACAGGTACGCGCTCTCGACTTTCGACTGACTCAGCGATTTGCCGCAGCCTGCTCAAATATGACGGAGAAGTAGAGCGGAAGTGACAGGCGCTCAGTTGCTGTCGCAAAGACAGAATGTAGTCTTAGAATGAGCTCTGCAAGCAAAACCTATTTCTCTTGGGCTTTTCCGCCCTACGCGAACAAATATGAATATTAGCAAACATTCGTGGTGTGTAACACGAAACGTAAATGCCTTTGAGATGTAAAACTACGTTTTCCACAGTCCTGCGTGTCCGCTAAGGAAGTGTACGCGGTCGAAATGCACCACTTGGGCGTTGGCTCCGAGTGAACTCACGGCTTATTTGTTCGTTATGCTTAGTCTGCTGTTTAGTGAACCCACCGTCACTGTAAACAGCCCACCTTTGACCATTTATGTACACGCTACAGCCACTACAGCGGTTACATGCGTACGAAGTCGGGTGCTGCACAATGCGCGCTCTGGTGTTTTCCGCCGAACGCATTTGCGAAATGCGTCCACCGAAAGCGGTAGGCTGTCTTTGATGCATTTGTGCGTAGCAGCACACTGTATTTTCTGAAATCCAACAGCGCCTTGATTTGTGAGGAGCAGTTATAAAAGCCCAAAACCAGCAGAACGGGCAGATCTGCGCAACAATGGCTCTTTCGACAGTAGCAGTGCTTAATCGTTTTGCAGTGCCTTCTGCCAAAAATTTTTTTCGTCCTGAAATCTGTGTAAGGAAAGCAAAAATAAATGCATTGCAGGTTTGCTGTATAATAAATCAAGCGCAAAAGACGCCTAACGACATCACACTCGAAATTACGAGGCCTGTTTCTTTTTTCAAGGCCCGATCAGCCACCAAACGAAAACTACAGTGAAAATACGATAACTCAACGCGCACTCAATGTTGCGCAATTTCTAGTATACCAGCCTACCACGTGAGGTCGCTAAGTCAGGTCTTTATAATAGGGACTAGAGGTGTGCACGGGCTCCGGGTAGCCCGAAAGCCCGAGCCCGACCCGGCCCGCGGGCCGGGCTCGGGCGGGGCGACGTATTTTTACCTCGGGCCCGGGCCGGGCTCGGGCTACTTGGAGTTTTATTGGGCCGGGCTCGGGCCCGGCGCGAAGCCCGACTCAAGCCCGAAATTAAGAGAATGAACGGGAATTGTTTTCCAGCACGCATACAGCGCCTTTTCCGCGACTGCCCTTTACCTCTTTTCCTTTCCATTCGCTGCTTTAAACAAAAGGGGAGCAGGTAAAACACTGCCTCTGTTGCACTCCGACAAACAGAGAAGTAACACCACCTGAGCTAGTGACGGCGCCACGCGACTGTTCCGCGTTAGATTTAAGGCCAAATCCCATATGAGTGAAAATGCACGCGACAGCGACGAGCGACCCGACGTAGATCGCCTTCGTGCAAGCTGACGCTTGCATGGGCATACCCCATAGACGTGACGGCTTTGGCGAGCTAACTCCATTGTTGCTGGCATGAGACTGTCTACTTGTATAGCAAAAGTGCCGCGAACAGTCTCAATTAGAGACTGTTCGTCGTGTCGTTTGATCATATTGGATATGCTCAATAAAATGCCAAATCACCGGAAAACGATGTTTTGTTTTCGCAGCGAACCTTCAAAAAGCCGGGACGGGCCGGGCCGGGCCGGGCCCGGGATTGTGTTTTCGTTCGTCGGGCCGGGCCGGGCGGGCTCGCAGCCCTTTGCCGTCGGGCTCGGGCGGGCCTTCGACAAATTCATCGGGCCCGGGCCGGGCTCGGGCTCGGAAATACGACCCGTGCACAGCTCTAATAGGGACGACGATGGAAAGCTGAAGACGTTATACGAGGCGGCTAGACTATAGGTGGCAGAAAAACAGAGAGAAAGGACAAAAATTGGGGGACGCTTAAGCTTCGCCTTTAAGAGCTGAACGCGATAGCGATATTCTGTTCCTACTGCGCAGTTCGAACACTACGAGGGTTTAACAGAATGCGCCCACTAAGGCGTGTGTCTTATGTAATGGGTAGCATGCTTTAAACCAGGAGCAATTATGCGCGAGAAACTTCTTCGAAGTTGCGATGCACCCACTACGTGGTCTTAAGGGAATACGCGCACTAATGTGTGCGCCTTTTGTAATGGGTGGCTGTCTTTAAACCACGAAGTCGTTATGATATTGGCATGGTGTGACGCCCTATGGCAATGTACACTTGTACCATGCAATATTACTGCGATATTACATCTCGTTCTGTGACACCTGTATACAGGACGCGTATTTTTGCAAGCATGAAAGTTACTTTCAGTGCAGCTCCCAGCAGAGGTGTGGCTGTGTGGTAGAACACCTGCTTGCCACGCAGACGGCCTGGGTTCGATTCTCATTCGGACCCAACATTTTTATTATTTATTTTATTTGCAGCTTTTTCGATTTTTCGGTCACGGACATGATGATGATTTTTCGCTCACA
The DNA here is from genome assembly GCF_013339695.2 of Rhipicephalus sanguineus. Taxonomy (NCBI): domain Eukaryota; kingdom Metazoa; phylum Arthropoda; class Arachnida; order Ixodida; family Ixodidae; genus Rhipicephalus; species Rhipicephalus sanguineus. The sequence continues at coordinate 6,733,695 of NC_051183.1, forward strand.
ACCAACGGCCCCGACGCCGACAGCGCAATTTCTGCGATACGAGCTCTTTAACGCTATCGCGTTAAAAATAAATAGTGGGAGAAATAGGGTCATTCTGCCGTAAGGGGTAGAATGCTGGACCGTGATATTTTTTTTCTACAGTAAGATCGAGTTAATCGAAGTAGACAAGGCCAACATAAAAAGAAAAGAAAATTACATGTCACCGTCCCGTTATAAAGGGGGCGCTCCTAGCATCCATCCATGCAGTTCCAGTCGACGGCTCTGGTCGACGTGGGTTAAATTATTGTCTCCCGTCTTTCCGTTAAGCCTCTTCCTGTCAACCCTATATAGTGTATACCTTCTGCCTTTCTCGGGGGCTCCCCTCTCAATACACTGGTTGAATCACCCGCCTCACGTAAGCTTCATCACGTGACCTCCCTTTCCCTCTCCTCCTCTCCTTTTCAGCGTGACCACGTCAACGATGCTGACAGCGCAGGGTCGGCATGACCAGCTTCGCTGGAAACGTCCCTCGTGCTCGCATTCATTCAATTTGCCTGCGCTGAACCCGGCCTGCGTCATACCATGTCACCGCGCACATAATGCCGATTACATAAGATCATATCTGTCGAACAGTGACGTGCGGAGGAAACCCGTCCAGCGTAAACAAAGTGGCAAGAATAATATCGCTTTCCATATAGATAACTTCACCGGAATAGGAAGGCCGCGGACTTAATATAAAGCTCCAGGGAAAACGTTCCCAGAGATATTGCCCCATCCCATGGCGGACGTGTTTCACTTCGCAACAATTTACGACCTCGCATTTATCGTGAGTTGGCTTCGCTTGGCAAGGCGCTGTTCCGCTACTGCGGCAGGAAACTATAACGCCGTTGTAAAGTCCAGAATGATTTTATTTTGCTTGCCCTCGAATGTTATCTGGGAAGACGCTACTCTGCCAGTCCCACCGGAGAATTGGGACTCATCGTTTGTCTGGCGAGCGCTTAGTACATAGAAGTTTTAACTTACCGTAGTGTAGTGGTCGAACGTTTTGGGAAACAAATAGAGAAGAAAATTTGTACATTATCAAATTATTATTGCTGCTAATTGAGCTTCTGTTTCACTTTACAGTTTTTGAACTTTCGAAAAGGGTCATTCCACGCCAAACGTTCCAGACACTGCGCTTTCATGATCAAACGCTTTATTGCTTTATTCACCCTCGTAACCTATTTCTTGAGGAAAATATATTTTATCCTAAATATCAAAGATACAATAACGTACTTACCTGGCAACTGGGAGTCTTAACAAGAAAGCTCCTAGTTGCCAAAGAACGAGCCGTGTTTTTCCATACAGTTCATTGGCGGCTGCTACTGTGTCTCACAATGTGCTATGTGATGAGGCACTGCGCCAATTATGGGTTTTAAGTGCGGAGCACTTAAGGGCCCTGCCTGCCGTATCCTGCAGACTCGCGTCCCGCAGCTAGGGCTTTCGCCTCGGGCTCGATCTCGCGTGAAGCAGCGGCCATCCTCGGCTGCGAAGGGGCTGCCGGGTTTCACACCATAACATGGTTTCCGGCCCACATGGGGGCCAACGTACATCCCGATGTCCCCAACGCCAACGAGTTTGCCCATGACCGTGCGCGAGGTATCGCTCACCGCGGCGGTCCCGGCGGATTCGCAGGCGGGGACGCCGGAAGATACAGGGACTCGCTACTCATTTTCCACGAGATCATGACTCATTATCATCTATCTCGGAGGGCTTTTCCACTTCCTCATACTAAACTTACTCGACCGCAATCATCGGCCTTCAGGATGCTCCAAACAGGGTTTTTCCCTTCGAGGGGCAGGTTCAGTCATTTCGCGCCCAACGTCGAACCGCATTGTCCGGACTGCGGAGAGGCGTATTGCTCATTACCTCATATGCTCTGGCAATGCCCTGCGTTACATGACGCAGAGTTCAACAAAGAAGAGGACTGGGAGGAAGCCCTTAACAGCGGCGACCTCTTGGTTCAACTTCGGTCTGTCCAGAGGGCCTGCGAGAGGGCCACGGTCTTCCGGTCCCTACGTGGGAGCGGCCCGCGACTGCTACGGATTCCCCCTAAAAGGGGGCGTGACAACGCAGCTCCTCAGGACCCGAATAAAGTTTGTCTATCTATCTATCTATCTATCTATCTATCTATCTATCTATCTATCTATCTATCTATCTATCTATCTATCTATCTATCTATCTATCTATCTATCTATCTATCTTCTGTCTGTCTGTCTGTCTGTCTGTCTGTCTGTCTGTCTGTCTGTCTGTCTGTCTGTCTGTCTGTCGTCGTCCGTCCGTCCGTCCGTCCGTCCGTCCGTCCGTCGTCCATCTATCTATCTATCTATCTATCTATCTATCTATCTATCTATCTATCTATCTATCTATCTATCTATCTATCTATTATCTATCTATCTATCTGTCTGTCTGTCTGTCTGTCTGTCTGTCTGTCTGTCTGTCTGTCTGTCTGTCTGTCTGTCTGTCTGTCTGTCTGTCTGTCTGTCTGTCTGTCTGTCTGTCTGTCTGTCTGTCTGTCTGTCTGTCTGTCTGTCCGTCCGTCACGTCCGTCCGCCGTCCCGTCCATCCAATCCCTCCATCCATCCCCTCCATCCATCCATCCCATCCATCCATCAATCCATCCATCTATCATCTATCTATCTATTCCTATCTATCTATCTATCTATCTATCTATCTATCATCTATCTATCTATCTATCATCTATTCTCTATCTATCTATCTATCTATCTATCTATCTATCTATCTATCTATCTATCTATGTCCTGTCTGTCTGTCTGTCTGTCTGTCTGTCTGTCTGTCTGTCTGTCTGTCTGTCTGTCTGTCTGTCTGTCTGTCTGTCTGTCTGTCTGTCTGTCTGTCTGTCTGTCTGTCGTATGCTGTCATCGTATGCTGGCGTGGCTTGGCGTAACGCAGGCAAAACCCCGAATAGCACAGCCATCTGTAGCATATTGAGCGCGCGGTCGCGCCAAGGAGAAGTATTCTTCCTCTTGTTCTTCGAGCGCCTTGATGATGATAAGTGCGGAGCCTTTTAGGGGCCTGGGCTGTCGTATGCTGTCGTCGCTTGGCGTAATGTAGGCAAAACCACGTATAAAACTAGAAAAAAAAAGGAAACAAGCATAGAAAGAGAGAGATAGAAAGGGGGAAAATAGGAAGAAAAATAGAAATAGCAAGAAAGAGAAAGAAACAGATAACGAGAGAGGAAGAAATAAATCGAAATAAAGAGAGAAAAGAAGAAAAGAGAGGTAGAAAGTAAGATAAAACCGAAGAGAAGCAAAGAAGGCTCCCCACTTCCTTCAGGCTTGCCACCACTGGTGCGGAGCTGCCTTAACTTTTAAAATGGTTTTTGCAAACTACAATTCAAATTTCTGTGCGGCTAGTATAAGAATGCCAATTTTTAGGGAGTGAACTTACACTAACGGAGAGCAGTGGGAGACCGCACTGCTAAGCCCAGACCCAGAAGTGCAACTCCAAGTCCTTCGGCAAGCCGAGGGTGCCGCCAGAGCTCAAGGACTCATGGCTGCCACCTAGGGAAGGGAGCCCATCCCTCAAATCTTGCCGTCTTAAATAAAAGTTATTTCCTCCGGAACTTGCGATGTGCACTTTTATTCGCAAAGAAAAGGAAAAGACTGAATTAGTAACAGGTTATTCATTCATCGATTGCGCCTTTTTCACATGCAAGTAAGGCCTCAGAATGGGGCATAGCGCTAACACACACGGACGAGGAAGAGACAACAGGACAAGCGCTAACTTTCAACTGATTGTTTATTTTCGAAAGCAACAGTATAAATAGATCCGTACGCGAAGGTTCCACTCATCGCACATGAAAACCTGCCGCGTCAAGAAACTCCAATTCGTTAGCAGTCAGCGCCACCGACGGGCAGCTGACACAGCTATCGCCGGCCGGCGCGATCAGGACGGCTTCCACAATCTCTCTCGTAGTTTTATCGGCATTCCTATATACCGCTGCGCACTCTTTGAACAACGCTTTACACCCACAATCATTACAATGCACAGACACGTGCCCATCACGATATTCTGAAGCATATAACCAACCAGCCCAAAAAGCCACGTTGACAAATAAGGCCGCCGCTTCCAGTCATCATGGTCAATAGTTGCTGTTTGCCACACGATAGAAATAAGTAAACAAGAACTTATCAGCGCAGAACGAGACACCTGTTATATGTGCAGGGCATGCGGACTTGATCATTTTAGCATTTTGGATAATCTGGCCTAACGATAAGCGATCAGAGCGAACGTTTATGGCATGTGCCCCATTTAGCACCCACCACTTCATATGGCGGTAAACTCTCGAATGCTTCGGCTCGAGTTGCCTGACGGCATATTAGGGTGTGAGCCTATGCGAAAACTGACCGGCGTCCCGCGTCGGCGTCCCACGTCGGCGGAGTCAACGCGAGTGATGCAAAGAAATCACGTGATGACGTCACCTTATTACGTCATCACGTGACAGCTCACATGGTGACGTCATAACACGACAGCGTTGCCTGGTCAAAGTTGGGCCGATCCCGGAGGCCGTGCAAAACAAGGTGATGTGCAGAAAGCTCACAATGCCTCCGGTCCTGGAGACATTGCAAAACCAGGTTAGTTGCAGAAAGCTTTCGGAAGGGGGCGCGGGAGGTTCAATACACCGACTTAGAAGAAAAACAATGCGGCCTTCAAGTCGACTGAGGCGGATGCATAAGGGACCCAGTGAGTTTTCATCCTCCCACTGAAAGATCCCAGCCCGCTTAGACATGAAACCTGAGCTTGAGACGCGAGGATAACGTCAATTTTCCTAAAGCCTCGCAATAATCGCGTTTAGTTAGCTGTTCAACGCAGAAGTTTGGGCTGGTTGGTGATAACTGAACGTGCACATCTTAACAAGCGCAAAGCAACAATCACAGAAGGAAGAGACAAGGAAACGGGACTAGCGCTCGTCCTCTTTACGTGTCCGTGATTGTTGCTTTGCGCTTGTTAAGATGTGCAAGTTCAGCTAGCTGCACGCAGCATCGCGCCCAATTATAAGCATAGTGCATCGCAGTTCGGCGCGTTGCACAACGCGATGCTGGCATTGACGGTGACACAGCGTTGAGGATGATACAGTAACTAGATACAACGCGGCGCAGTACAAAGGCTGCAGCTCACCGACACAGAGCGTGTGTGCCTAAAAGCTTACAAGTCGCAATCAGATGTCGAAGCTGTTAGCCGTTTTAAACGTACATGGTCTAAAGGTACGCGCAGATCTGCGGATACTTTTTATTTCTTACGCTTTTTGTATTATTTCGTTATTCGATATTGTGGCACGTATCTAACTTCGCTTATATGTCTGTGCGCCCTAATGTCCTGGCATAACTCGCTGCAGAGTGCGCTAAAGCTTTGTTTTTCACGGGCGTTCTTTTTCCGATCTCCTTGCAGCACCTAAACCTGAAGCAAAGGCTTTACCCGTTCCGTATTGCGGGGGCTTCATTTAGGGAGTCATAAATCTGTTGGCAGGTCGCTAGCATGGCTCGCTGTCCGGCATACGAACGTAACGAGCTTTACAGCAGCACGCTAGTGCAGCGTGTCAATCGAGGGTTGCGTGAGTTATGCGAGGAGGAGGAAGCGTACCCTAATTACACAGATGGAAGCTGGGCCTTACGGTGTACGTCCCTACTTACTTCTCAATATGGACGATTGCTTCGTAAGTAACCTGAAAGGCTGGTAAACTGCATAAACACCCTTGTAGTGCTGTACAATGAAATCTGTGCATTTTATGCTGCCGTAGAGCGCCTATAAAGCTCCTGCGGCTACGCACACGCGCACACACACAAAACAGTGTTTTGACGCAGTGTTTTAAGCCATATATATACCCTGTTTGTGTCACGTAAATGGATAGAATATAAACGTGGCATCTTATTTTTACTTCATTCTCGCGGTATGTTAAGGATCCAACTTTTAAACCCTAGGAAAGGTACTCCGGATGCGCAAGAGATCTTAGATGGGCATTCTTGGAGAAACAGCGCGGGACACGGGACCGCGATTTGTCCTGTGTCTTCTTTCACGATGTTTCACGAAGAATGTACTCGAGATGCTCCAAAGAATTTAATAAATCTACTCTATGCAATAAGCCTTGGTTCAATTTCCCCAGAGGTTAGGGTGTCGTGACGCCAATGCACATAAAGGGGTCACGTGGGGCTAGGCCAGTACAAAGCCTTGGCACTCTGCCCGGAAGTCTGCTTTATGGCCCGATCGGCCCTCAGAATTAGCAGCAGATGGGTGAGCAAAGTGCAGCGAATTTCAATACGCTGCAATGCCTGGATCATTCTTCACCACTTTCGGCATCATGAAGTCACAAGCCTTAACCTCGTGGGAAAATAAACCGGCCGCAGAAAAGCGATAAAGTATTTCGCGGCGCTCTGGGATCTTCTAGTTGTGCACATTCATGTAACGTGCAGAAATGAAAAGTGGGAACTGTCGCGTCTTCAAGGAACAGTTATAGTGACTAACATCTATTGAGGTTCAATGGTTTTAAAAACAGCTTTGTTGCTCCTTCCTAAAGGTCATGACATGAATGTCAGGAAAGAAAAAGAAAGTATATTAAATGGGCTGCATTGCAGTCAAACGTATGTACAGTAACAACAGCAGTCTTTCGTATGGGAATGGTGGAGCCTGCGTGTATGTATACACATATGCGTGCCCACAGGAGGGGGGAGGGGGGAGTCTGCCCCATACTTCGACATAATAGGGAGGGGGGCGCTACGATGAACCTTCGCCACTCCCCAACCCTCCCCCCCTGTAGGGGAACCCTGCGCACGCCTGTGTGTATACAGTAACCCAACGCTGAGCACTCGTAAACTATTTAGCTCCTTTCAAGACCCAAGGAACATGCACATCTACAGTCGGTAATCCAATCGAACAAAGGGACCCTAATTGCATTAATATTCAGCCCGTGAGCGCATGTTTGCCGAAAGACTCGAAGGCTTTGCCGCCTTCCAACTGCTGTTTCGTACAAGCTGGTCTCCATCGCATATCATCACATTCAGCAACGTGTACTATAATGTGGAGGCGTGCTCGCCAAAAGGCACGTGCCATCTTAGATAACATCCTTGTTTTTTTTTTCTTCTTCCTCTTATTAGCCGCGCCTTGCGCCACATATTTCAGTCGACGCATTCCCGAGATAGCGCTGCCTTGTCTCGAGATAATGAACAAACATGCTGTACAAACCAACGCGTATTTCTATTCCTATTCATGCCCGCTTACTCCATCATGAGAATAGATGAGACATAATCGTCATTTCGGTCTTATTTTTTGCGTGGAATCTACGTACTGCTAAAACACCATGGAAGAGCGTTCGATGGAACAAGCGCATATCTTTTCGTCGCTGCGAACGCTTCACCTTCGGAAAAAAACTGCTACATTTTTTTTACAGTTGGGATAATTATTGAATGTGTTCATGGCTCTATACAACACAACGCGTACGCAACAGTACTAATCAATTCCTTTGTCAGAAATGTTTTACCCAGCCTCAGCTTCTGTCGGCACTACGCGTTCACGTGGTCTGTCGGGAAAGTAATTTTTTTTCGAGATATTTTACAGTATTCTAGAATATATCATCTAAGCACTCCTAAAGGTCACTGTTTCGTATAAGCTTATCCGGAAAAATTGACCTCTTCTGTGCTCCAGTGCGAACACTGCATGCGGATGCAGCTGGCTGTGAAAGAAAGAGTGGCAGGTAAGGTGACGGGGGAGAAAATACGTTGCGTTAGTTTGGATGTCTCTACTCAGTAGTGCCAACCCGCGTCACGAGACCATGCACTGAAAACCAGTATGTAAGAAATGACTCTTAGGGAAACTTAGAGGACCCAGGCGCTCCATGAATGCTTGTGCAATAAGTGAAACAATTTTTCGTGCGTAATTATTTGTTGGCTTCCACTTTGATTGTTCTTCTTTACTGCTCCGCGCTCAATGCACCGCCTGCTTTGATTTTGTTCAGCAGAAGAATCGATATTTGGGTGAGTTGATACTAACTGAACACCGTGACACAGGGCAGCGTAAAGAACGACGAACTAAGGAAAGAAACCGCATAGGAGAGCACTGAACTCGTAACTAAATTTATAAAAAAAATACGCATCTCCGCGAAGTGAATAATGACGAGTGCGCGAAGCTCTGGGTATCGTATGGGTGAGTAACCATGCGTTACCCGAGTGTTGCCCCAATAATGTAAATTGAGTGACATAGTGTAAATTGAGTGACGTTCTTTCCTTGTGCTTCTTCGTTCTTCTTGCGGTGTTTTAGGTGTATAGATTGTCCCTCATTATTGAGTGACATAAAATGACATAAAGAGTCGACGACAAAGCTAGGTCCTAAGGTCCATAATGTGTACGTTGAAGTCGCCGACTAGTATAAAGGGTTTGTGCTTGCAGGTGTTTTATATTGTTTTGTCCCAATTATGATTGATATTAGTCTATTGTTAAACCTGTTGTTTCGATTTTACATGGTGCTGTGTAATCACGGAAACGGATGTACGGACAAGCCTCGGCCTTAAAGTGGTTCGCCCCTAAAATACCGTGGACGCGTAAAATATCACTTACTCCTACGTGTTCTCACATAGATGCCGTCATTTACAGTGCATTTCCAAACACCAAGAAGGGTTGGTCAATCTAATCTCTTCCTCTGTATTAAGAAGCGATTCAAAAACGAAAATTCAGTGCCATGCAAAGCTACTGAGGGCACACTCGCACAGCGTGTTCGTTTTCTCTTTTATTGATCGGCCTCAGCAACGTTTTTCATGACCCGATTGACATGTGCGAACATGACTGTGGTATCTTTAAAGATTGGGCCGCACTAGAGTACAGAACAGTGTCGTGCAACATGCGATTACGCTTCGTCTTCTATAACCAACGCTTGAGCTCAGATATATTTACACAGCGAGCCCTTTGGCCAAAGTAGACCTGTAGCACAAAAAAAAAGCGTGTTTATGGGCACATTTATGTTGGCCAAACGGGTAACCTCGATTGCAGACGAAAGCAGACCAAACTAATTCCTCTGGAGTCTACCCGCGCCCAAAGAAATAACGACATAAATTTAGCCTAATAGTCACTGTCCGTTCTGCTCAGACCAGAGTGTCACAGCGGTGTGGTGTGTTGCTGAACCTCTGCAACACTCAACAGCTGCTCAGCAGAAATGCCAGTGTCCGTTGCCCTCATGCAGCGTCTCCTTTGTGCCTTATACCAGCAGCGGACGCCTGCAGAGGCGACTGAGCGCTGCTATGGCCTACTTCACTGGCTTAGCCAGGGGAGGAGGGTGTCAAACTCGGACGGTGGTGGTTGTGGTGATGTTGCCACAGGCGGTGTTAGCCTGGCAGAATTGGCCGGCAATTGCTCCGCCTGAGCGACTCTTTGCATGTGGTACACCATACACCACTTCAGCCTCTCCAAATTTGTTTCGATATTGGATGTATATATATACACGTACACATACAAACGCACGTACGAACATACATAAAACATGGTTTACACCCCCCCTCCTCCCACTCCAGAAAAAAATTTGTGGATATTGTCGCTTTTGGAACCAAACGCCCAGCACTGTACTGTGTCATGTGTGCGTCCCTGAGGCGCCGTTGACGCCGCATGGATTTTGGAGACGCGTGGTTTATGGCGTTCTTCTTAGTGCGCAGCGCAAGTTGTCCAGTGTGCTGCTTCGTGCCATGTCTCCTGCGTGTGTGCGTAGCTTGACAGCGTGTGAAGGTCTCAAGCACTGGGATTTACCTCGCCTTTGGGCAAAATATTGAATGAATCAATGAATATTTATTTTTGAACTTGAATGCAGCTTCAAGAAAGGTACAGGAGCAAAAGGCGAGCAACGCCTGGGGCCCCTGTACCCGCAACATATTAAAACAGCAGTTGACACAATTTTCGCCTCATACTCGCGTTTAACGGATATAGACGAGTTCTACACTCTAAGGTAAAAGGGTGTGCTGTTCGTCCTTTTGGGGACTAGCTGCCACAACCATTAATCCCTTTAAGGACTACAGGCGCCGGGCCTAATATTTAGTCCCCATGCAGTTACTTCCACAAGCTCTGAGTCCCCACAGATCACCTGAATGGACTAACATTTAGTCCTCACATTTACACCTTACCGGGCAACTGTTAGTCCCCACAATTGCACCTCGTCGAACGAACGGTCGGTCCGCTCAAGTACTCCATGCAGTGCTTGTCGGTGGGCTAGTTGGTTTGGAAGCATGGTGATGGAACAGCGCTAAGAGACGAGGACGGAAGGGCACAAACATGAGTGCTCGTGTGTGTGCCCTTCCGTCCTCGTCTCTTAGCGCTGTTTCATCACCATACTCCATGCAGATGATCTTTTATTGCGATAGCATACATGGACACGCTCGGCGGATTTTTGCCGTCGCCGTCATGTCCCGTTACGTATATGTATGCACATAATGCATAAATGCCACAAATAACCTTAACTCAGAAGAAAAAATAATTACACCATCCCCCACTAAAGGGAATCATGTGGGGATGCGAAGCAGCGCATGGGTCGACTTAAAGTTCCGTTCATCACGGGCACCTTGCCCGATGTTAACGCGTCCTTGCAAGTGGAGCACACCATAAATTCACTGTAGTTGCCGTTGCTGTTACTCGTCGCGAACTCTTCTTGGAGCACGCCACGCGGGTCTATCGCACCGTCACGCGGGAGCACGTGGGTTCATCGCGTGTCTGCAGAATATCGTTCCCCGACGCCATCACGTGATTGCTGAGAGAGTGTAAGGAGGAGAGGCCACAGCGTCTTACCCAGCCTCTTACACAGGCCCGAACGCGCTAGCGCGTGCCAGCACACATGGTTCCCGAGCGGACGGTCACCAATAAAGGACAGACACAGCCCCGAGCAAAAGCTGCTTCGCATCTAAAAATCCGATGCGCGCGACCGGGTATTCGAACCTGCAACCCCTCGCTCCGCAGCGCGCTGCCTTAAACAATTACGCCATGCATCACTGATTCTGCAGGATACTAACGGCCGGACTCCACACGCGGCTAAATTAAAATTATGCGAGACGCGCGCCATCCTGCGTCGTTGTCCGCGCAGCGTTTTGCGTCGTATCGCTAGCAACCTACGCTATTCCATTTTGGGGTTGTAGCACCGCGCCACTCGTGGCCAGTCGGCCAGGAAAAAAGAAGAGCGTCCCGTGGCTCTTGGTGGCGCGAGCTCGTGGGAACGCTTTGGCTCTCGTAGGCTTATGCCACAGGAGGGAAGTAACGAGACGGCTGAACCCGAATCGCAGTACATATCTCACACCGTGACCAGAATCCTGAGGCTAAAATTACGGCGCAAACGCACCAGACACCCACGAAGAAAAAAAACGTACGCCAGAAGCGCTGACTAACAAATGCTTTACTCTTTCATACGCCAGTGCATATATAACCCCAAGGCAACCTTACCGCACATGCGCACACAAAAATAGCTCTAAACCAATGGTGATACCAATGGTAACAAGGATGATAGTGTATCAGATACGCGAAGACATGAAATCATATTTAGGTGGGTGCAAGAACAAAAAAGTAATATAATAATAATATTACTTGTTGTGGTTTAACGTCCAAAAACAACCATATGATTATGAGGGACGACGTAGTGGACCGGAAATTTTGACCACCTGGGGTGTCATATTCAGATGGGTGCTGGGACAAATAAGTAAAGAAGAAGTAGGAATGACAAAGAAGTGCGTCTGCGCTGTGCTTTTAGCATGGATGAATAAGTCTTTTAGCCTCAGGAATATGTACCAACTAGACCCTATTGAAGTTTTATTTTAATGACCAGAATCGACGCCAGCAGGGAACGCGACCAGTGGCTTCACGTGCCACGACCAAGCGTCGTCTTTATTTTCTTCTCTTGAGGTCGCGCTCTCCAGTTTTGTTCGCCGCCCGAAGTAGGGCGCTACAGGGTATGTATTGGGACAACGCGAGCACAAGAGTCCCAGAGTGGCTTGCGTTCTGCGCATGCGCCCTGGCGGCTAGCAAATTTCTTGGTTCCCTAATTCTAAAACTCTCTAGTGTTTCGCCGAAGTTGGGATGTGCGACTCCGACTTGTACTTCGACATGCAGGGCGTCGTCGACCGTGCTCGCACGCTCATCTCTTGAGGGGGAGTTTTGTACGTCTTGTGATTTCACCGGAAGTTTGCGTTAAAGCTATAAACCACACGAAGGTCACCTTGCTCGCTGCAGCGGCCGCGTCTGCGAAAGGAGTGAGCTGCTAGCTAGAAGATCCGTAGTATTATAGTGGCTACTTGAAGTAACAACTGTGACAGTTCGCGCTCGTCCTGTGTACACCTGTGTGTTCTTTTCGTGCGTCCTTCTTTGTGTTTGAGCAGTGTGCTGCAAGTGTCCAGCTGTGACTGTTGTTAGTTCGCACTCGCCTTGTATGTTTTCTTTTCCTGTGTCATTTGTGCTTGAGCAGCGCGCAGCAAGTTTCTAGCTACTTGCCGTTCTTCCTGTGGCAATCCAATTTCTTGCTATCATATTCATTGCTTCGCCCTTGAAGCGAAACTGTCGCTTTTTATTCCCAGTTCAGATGATCTGTTAATCCCCAAGGATGATTCTCTAGTTACTCTCCGCAGGGCTTAATACTTTTTTCGCCTGTTTTCTTCCGCGGTGAGCAACAAATGGCGCGGAAAAGAACAAGGGCAAAATATTTAGTCATGCGTGGTTCACTGCTTTCTTCGCGGGATCGAATCCCGGCCGCGGCGGCTGCATTTTCGACGGAGGCGAAAATATTTGAGGCCCGTGTACTTAGATTTAGGTGCACATTAAAGAACCCCAGGTGGTCTAAATTTCCCGAGGCCTCCACTACGGCGTCCCTAATCATATCGTGGTTTTGGGACGTTAAACCGCAGATATTATTATTATTCACTGCTTTCCCAGTCAATGCGACAACGAAAGACAAAAGTGAGAGAATGAAATGTTTTATTTTTCTATATACAATAGAAGTTCGTGCTTTCTGTCAGCGAATTCTCTGTCAAGTGTCCAATACAGATTCAGCCGCGTTGTCATATATCGTAGAATCCTTTTTGTGAAGCTGCTCCAACGGAAGCGATAGATGACCGGCATTGCACGCGCCAGCGCGCACAACAGTCGTGACGTTGTGGAGAATGACTGCGTCATGCAAAGCACAAAAAGATTCCAAATAGTCACACGTGACAGGGAGGATGAAGATACATGCACATGGCAAATACGTGCAAGGTGAAATAAAAAGACACGTCTAAAATATGGCATGAAATAATTTCACCGTGATGTCATACATAATCAAAGACGCATTTCCAGCAATATAGCGCAACAGCTGAAATGCGGCGGCCGCAGCCATTACGCCAACGTATCAGCGAGTTTTCCGCGAGCGCCAGCGAACCGGCGAACCTCAAGCGAGCGGCAGTAGAGCGAGCGAAAGCGGGGCCGCCTCCACGAACGGCGGCGAACTGCTTGCGAGCGAGTGACGGGGAGGCCAACGGTAATGGCGACAAGTTTGCACAGAGTTCAGAAGCACAGCTCAAGTCGGCTAGCTAAAGTCCCCACGAGCCCATGCGGTGCATTCCGAGCGCGCGACATACAATCGAGCTCGTTGGTGGCCACCGCAATGCGTTTTGGACGAGTCGCAGCGCAGCGGCGAGGCTTCTCCCCCAAAAATTGAAGGACACTTTGTAAATTACAAAGTGTGTTCGATGAAAGCCTGACTATGCCATGGCCGCCAACGGACGCCGCCGCCGCGTTGTGCAACAGTTGCGCAACGCGCGTTGGAAGGAGCAACAAGCAACTGGTGCGCGTTGACGGACTGACGCCGCCGCTGGACGCCGCCGCCGCGTTTACGCGCGTTAGAAGGAGCAATGCGCAACTGTCGCGCGTTAATGGACGGACGCCGCCGCGTTGCTTAACAGTTGCGCAACGCGCGTTGAAAGGATCAACACGCAAATGTTGCGCGTTGATGGACGGACGCCGCCGCCGGACGCCGCCGCCGCGTTGCGCAACAGTTGCTATGCGTCGCTGTGCCATCACGTGATTTCTGAGAGAGTGTGACGGGGAGTGGCCGCAGCTGGCTCCGTTCCAGGGCATGGACGGACGACGGATGATCGGACGCCGCGAGTACCGCGAGTATGAGACATTAAAGGCTTTCGCCTTAATGCGTCGTATCGCGAGATCGCAGCTCATTACCGCGGCGAACACTCTGTGAGCGAGCGTCCGTGAGGCCGACGGAAATGGCGGCCGATTTCCAGGCGATCACAAAGCAGAGGCGAGCTGACGCCCAAAGCGGCGCTCGCGGTGCATTTCGTGCGTGCGATAGAGCACACGATCGAGCCTGTTGCCGGCAATCGCGATGCGTTTCGCGCACGCGAGAGGTACGACAGAATAACGAGTGATCACTTACTTACGAAAGAATCTAGCGCCGATTTCTTCCCAGAGTGAGATTGAACTCATGGATCCGATGGGCCTACTGTCTTCTCGGCCACCATTCCCAGCCGGTGGCGACGCAGTGCCATTACTACGCCGGAGGAATACAGCGTGGCTTGTAGAAACCAGCTCGAGATTTCATGGGTGCGGCGAAACGTAAAAGCAGCATCACACGCTCATCCACGTATACATGTATATCTAAGGCGCCGCGGCATAGTTCCTACATCGTCGAACTAATTGTCGAGCGCGAAACAACTGCCAACGCGCCACCACGAACACACGTGAGAAGACTGACGCAAGAGAGAGGAGGACGGTGAGTACCCTTGACAACGGTTTGCACACGGAACCTATGTCTGCACACGGCCTGCATCTCCCGTGTGGTTGTTCCTTTTGTGGACTAACTGGTTTGCATACGGCACGCGTCCCTCTGTGGTTGCTCCTCCAACAGTCTATCCCAGAGTTGCCAGTTCCGCTTACAATAAGCGTATTTGGTCTCCTTTCTTCGCCGAGTCGCTTGTAGAATTTTCCAGTCGTTTGTCGCGTTTTTTGGGCTTATTTGCATTCTTCCAGCAAATATAGTTATTTTACAGCGAAAGCTGTTATGAGATCACAACAAGGGCTGTTTTTGGCGCCGCCGCTGTTGCCGCCGGTGTCCGTAACCACTATCGCTCGAAGTAAGAATGAAATGAGAAAAAAATTCCAAGATCGAACGAGGTTCAACCCTGGGCCCTCTGCATGGGCCCAGGGTCTGCCTCTGAGCCATGCCGGTGCTTGAAACTGCTTTGCAAAAAGACCCTATGGAGGCTTCATGTCGGGAAGGAACCACATTAACATATGTAATGTAGCGTGGGAGAAGAGTAAAACAACAACCAAGCGTCACACAACGCGGATTCTGTAGCCAGGCGTCACACAATGCGAATTGCGCAACGAGTGGGTTGTTGAATGCTTCCAACCCATTACAAAGGGCTCTGCCATAATTCTTCCTCGTCATCAGCCACAGTACCAACAAAGTGCACATAATGCCTTACAGTTGTTTAGCGGGTATCACGGTTCTCCACAGAATGACGAAAAATTGTATAGTGGCTGCTTCCCTACTTCACAAAAATTATGATGATTTATAGCGTAGTGAGTTTCTCGCAAGTGCACTTGTAATGGTTGCTAAGGAAGCCCATAAGGCCCCTATGATTCATTTCCTCAGGGCCTTAATAAAGTTTTTCCCCCTCTCTCTCTCTTCCTCGCGTTAACGTATGTTATAAAGCGTGGTGGGAGAGCTAAATAACGACCGGGCGTCACACAATGCGAATTACGTAACTAGTGGGTCCTTTAAATCTTCCAACCCATTACAAACGGCTCAGCCATAATTCTTCATCGTCATCAGCCGTCGCATCACCAAAGTGCACATAATGCCTTACAGTTGGTGCATCGCTTCTCCGCAGAATGACGAATAATGTCGTGGTGGGTGCTTTCCAACTTCACAAAAATTGATTTGTGGCGTAGTGGGTACGTTGCTAGTGTACTTGTAATCGTAGCCACAAGATAGTTTATAACGGGCTCTAGAAATGCCGTTCTTCCAGCTTTCGCTGTGACTGTACTGCGCTTTCCGCGCAGGCTGGCGTTTTTAGTCATGATGACATTCACCAATAACGCGTTTGTCGATGACTTTGAGTAGTTGAGTGTTGAAGTCAAACATACGTTGTGGTCATTAACAAGTAACGTTAATCATGCACTGACTAACATTGGAGACTACCCTGGAGACAATGTTGAAAAGCAAATATGTGCTTTCGCTTATAGTTGCGTATATTTTCGCTGTACAAAATAATTAAAGCGATTTTTTTCAATTCCCCTTCGTACTTGAGTGATATTTTTCATTATATTTAAAAACATTTTCAGGAAGGGCAAAATCCATTAAATTTCCGCTTCTTTTGGGTTTCATCACGAAAGTCGCGCTGCTTTTTTGGGCTTCTTTTGTGATGATTATTGCTTGTTATCTCGGTAGCATCTGGCAACTCTGGTCTATCCGTCCATCGCGCGTGCACATTGGGCTCCGTAACTCGTCTTTCGGGTAATCTTGCCTTAGAGTGTACGCGTTGCTTCTCACTGAACACTGCACAAGGAACCAGTGACGTGCGATGCAAAACATGGTGACGTCATCACTTCTGGCGAGCAATATGGCTGTTCCGAAAATGGAGGCGTCTTTTGTTTGAACGATCGGCTGCTTTTGCGCTGTTTGTCCTATGAGCGGCGCACTCGCCTTTTGGGAAGCTGAGACACGGTACTGTAGAGGTGAGTGCGTAGGTGCTCATTGTCATTCGAATATACAAACGCAAATCAGCAACACACTGTAAATATACACTGCCACGCCCGTGGTGTACTCCAGAACCGACAAAAGTAAATACTAGAGGGACAACAAGAAAATTAAATTTATCTGGTTGGCCAGAAAAGCAGAAAATAGAGTGGCACGAAAGCGACTGCGGCGGTAGAGTGAAGAAGAAGAAGAGAGTATTTCTGAACTAGGTTTCACTCGAGAAGACATCCTTGAAAGGAGACCGGTAAGTGCGCAAGACAGCTGTCCCATTTGCTTTCCGCATCGCTGGAGTCGGGGCCAACAGAGCGTGAACGCGACTCGGCAAAGAATATGCGCCGATCGACTATACATTTGTTTCTGCTGCCGAGAGCTACACAATTGCGAAGAGAATGTGAGACAAAGACTGAATAATAACGACACTGAAATCACCGCAAGTAGACGTCCATGGTATCTCTTCGGAACGTCGGCTTGAAACCTTGAGGTAATACCTATACACATACGGCACTGCACAGCTCACAGAAGAAGACATGATGGGATAATGTTCGAGACGCACACATGTATTTCTGTACTGTTGAGTGCATTTTATAGTATTTACGAGAGGCCAGCACAGACTGAAGTCTGAGTTCAGGGAAGGTTTCCCGATTACCCAATGATATCCGAAAGACAATGTGCACCATGCTTAAAATTAGCACGCAATAAATGCATCTCTATAGGTGGCTATTGCGTGAAATGGGAGGACAGAAGAAATGCTATATAGACGGAGAGTGACGAAGAGAACGCTCAATGACCACATGTCCCCGCGTCCACGGCAATTCGATGGGGGCGAAACGCAAGAACACCCGTGCAATTAGATTTCTGGGTGCGCCTTATAAGGAGCCCCGGATGGCCAAAGTGGCCCCCACTTGAGCCTGCCTCGTAATCGTATCGTGGTTTGGGCACGTGAGAACCTAGAATTTAATTTTCACTGACTACATGCTTCGATAAGAAAGCGCAGAATGTCGCAGCACTGACAGAGCGCACACGAGTGGCGAAAATCGATGGTGGGACTTGTCACCTGGTGAGAAGCCCGCCCCATACGTTTGCTCAACCAGACCTGTCTCGTCATTGTTTAGAGAGCAGGGCCACGCAGGTGTTTTGACGACAATGGAGGCCGGTGTTGCATTCATGTTCACTTCCCATCTTTACTCCCAGAAAGCCAAAGGCGAGAGCCATGTGTCATCGCTTCATTTTCCTATTTTATTGCAATAGCAATTATATGGACACTCGGCTGATTTTTGCCATCGCCGTCATGCCCCGGATATGTATATGTATGTATATATATAAAAAGGCACAAAGAAAAATAAAGCAGAAGAAAAAAATATTTGGCAGATCCCACGTACTGTGGGAATCGATGTTATGCGAACCTGCACGGGATGGTGACTGTCGCGTAAATTTGCACATTGAGCGAAACGTTACGGAGTGACGCTAGAGAAATGTGGAAGTGGTATACGCACACTGATATGTTGAAGAGCCGCATATGTATTATGTAACCAGTTGTTTACAGTTGCGTGTCGATGCCAACAGCAACATATGTTACCAACGCCAGACGCAGTAAGTTGCTAAGTAGTGCTTATATTCTTCAATACTGGATAGTACGAATCCGAACAGGACAAAGAAGAAACACAGATGCAGAGGACAGGCGTTACTTGCAACTAAGCTTCATTCAGGAGAGTTTCCGTAGATATATGGCACGCAGCCGAGTGGCACGCGCAGGCTTACCACGTACGTTACAGTCACAGTTGCAGTTGTTACAGTTGCGTTACAGTTGTTATGGTTATACTTGTCTGTTGTGACGGAGAACGCACGCACGTTTCATGAACCTGTATGTGTAGAAGAGGTCCTTGACAGTCCTTGAACAAGGTCATCATCACCGTGATCAGTGAGCACAAGCAGCTGGACCGGACTTGTTATCGGATCCGTTCGTGCTAGCGGCTACGAGGGGTCTAAGTGTAGTGAAGTGCGACGTATAGTGCAGATGGTTGAAATCCTGGATGCCTCTTACGATGACGTGATCTACGATGCCTCCTGTCCTAGACGTGGCAGCGTTTACTCGCGTGTGTGGTGAACCACACACGCGAGTAAACAACGGGGACACAGGAAGGGAACGCCCACACAGCGCTGACTTACAACAAAATTTATTGAAGCAACATTTCACATATATACAGGGGATCAGCCAACCACTGCGCATGTCATAGCAGATAACTTTCTGATCAACTTGGAAAAGCAGAACGAAGAAATTGCAATTCTTTATCTGATAAAAATATCGACGCCGAACTAACGCATTTGTCACCCAACCTTTGAATCATCTCTGCTTCAATTATTTCTCGGACATATTTATTTCTATGTTTACAAACCACGTCAGCTTCCTGAAAGACTGTTTTGCACGTGCAGTCGTTACAGTGCAGAGCGAGAAGGCCTCCCTGTCCTTTCGTGACATTGCTGGCATGCTCACGGAACCTTTCACTGATACATCGGCCCGTTTGGCCGATGTAATGTTTACCACAACTTAGCGGTATAGAATAAACTACGCCTACTGCGCAGTCTTGAAAAGGCGCTCGGTGTTTCTTTGCGCAAGAAACTTCTTCGTCGATAGCTCTGTCTGGTTGAGTTAACCTACACAAAGAGGCCAAGTTAAGCAGGGCCTAGAATGCAGTTGGAACATGTGACTTCTGAGCGATTCGTTTGAGATTGTGTGCCACCTTATGAATGTAAGGGATGACCACTTTCTTCGTGTTACTTGGTCGCGCCTGAGGTGGACGCACCAGTTTTTTGAGTAGTCCTTCAGCTACTGAAACTTGCAGATGCATCGGATAGCCCGCTAGAGATAAGCGCTCAGAGTGGAGCTGCACTGCTTCTATCATTAGATGGGCACATGACTTTGACACAGCATTTCTGAAACAAAAACAAGCCCCACTTCTTTTCACCAATTTGGAGTGAGCTGACTGAAAAGGTAGTAGCGGTTTACCGGCCCTAGGATCGTACCGCCAACATACGTGCTCAGCATCAAAATTCAACAAAAAATCAAGAAAGCGCAGTTTTCCATCAACCGGAAATTCATGGGTAATGTTTAAAGGACCGAATCAATCCCAAGTCATATGAAGAATGTCAGCAACATCTGATTTAAGTGAAGCGCAGTTAGACTTAAATAAAGTCAAGTAGTCGTCTACAAATCTAAAAACTTTTTAAACAGCACTCTGTTCAATCCTTCTGGACAGGTCGTTGTCAACATTCGCTAAAAATAAATCACTTAACACTGGTGCTATGGCCGACCCAATACACGCGCCTTGCTTTTGCAAGTACGCTTGTCCATCCCAAATTACATAAGTAGACTTTAAATACAAAGATAAAAGCTCTAAAAATCCGCTAACATGGATGCCAGTGTCATTTTGGAAAGGAATGCTTCCATATTTGTCAATAGCTGCCTCAACGCTACGCATTAAACAGCCTGTGGTAGGGAATAATATGTCTTTCATGTCAATTGAAAAAGCACTGATGTTTCCTAAAGCCTGGTCTTCCAAAAACCCGACAACCTCATCAGAGTTCTTGAGGGCAAAATAAAACAATGAGACTGCCTTTTGCCAAGACTCACTTTCCGAAATGATGACCCTTAATGGCCAGTCAATTTTGTTCGTTTTAGCACTGAAGAACACACTCAGGTGGTCCCTTTTGCTACGACGCTTGGGCTAAGATCGCCATCTCACGGTGTGTTAAGGCATTGACAAAATTGCAATTCTAATGAAAACGCGCCGAATGGGACGGACGTTTAGTAACAAGCGTTGCAGGTGCTAATCGCGGAGGCTACAGTAATGATGAATTACTTTACTTTACCGCTCATAGAGGGCAACACCACCCGCCGACCGAGAGCACTGTGAGAGGAGAGTGTGAGATATAAAAGGCGCCTTTGTAAAGCGTTTATAGTCTGTGACTGTGGCGCAGTGGATAGCATGCCCGGCATCTATTCTTGCGGACCGAGCCGTCGTGGGTTCGATGCCCGTTTACGGAACTTTTTTTCTTTGCCATCTGATGGTGTACATTTTTTCAACGTCATTTCCGTGACGGAAATACGTGATGTAATATGTCATCATACCACATCACGTGAGTGCTCACAAAATATCGCATAACCATCGTGACCAGGTTAAGCAGAAAACACTTATCGGGCATGACGAAATACATAATGAACAAATGCTCAGAAAAGCCAACGAAAAGCATATCATTGGTGTGGATCGTAGTTTACGCTGTCAAGAAAAGCCAGCTCTTTCGGGGTCAAGGCAACCGAGGGCTTGCTGACACAGTTACCCTTGGCAATAAGCGAGGCCTCAATGGTCACTCTGGTTTGATCATTTGCATGTTTGGCCAGGACCCCGGTCTGTTGGAACGCTGGAGTACAGCCGCACTGAGAACAGTGCTGGGCAAGGAACCCGTCGTTACTCTTCTGTACCTTCAAATTGTGTTCTTGCAACCTGACGTTCAGGCATCGCCAGGTTTGTCCTACATATTTTAGACCACAGGAAAGGGGAACACTGTACACAAACTTGTCGGCACATTTAGCAAAATGGTTTTTATGTTTGCCCTTACACTTGCTCGGCGCCTGCTTCACAGGGCATGTCCTAGCACACAACTGATGCAGTTTGTGCGGCGCGGGAAAAACGAGAGAAACACCCGAACGTAGGCGTATCCTCTTGAGCCTGTGTGACACACGGTGTAAGTAAGGAATGACTGCCACCTTCTGCCTTGATGCTGGCTGTTTTCCTCTGTTGGCTATTCTGACTGTTCTTCGCAACGCCTCCGCCACTGAAATCAGCAGATGCGTCGGGTAGCCCGCTTCAGCATGCTTCCCAACGAGCTCCACCTGGCAAAATTAGGCAAGGAGGCACGCAAGGCCAAAACAGACAGGCTGACCGTCTTCTTCGAAGCTAAGGCCCGCAACGTTGATTGCCCGCTTAGAGCCATCGTGACGGAGAAGGGAACGTGGCAGCAACAGTTGGGACTGCATCTTCAACGCTGGCTCAACACGCTCGTCGTTTTAGATGCTGTTGCCGCCCCGTCATCGCACATTGTAGTGGACTTTATACGTGAAAAACAGCCTTTGCTAACACTGCGTTTTCCCTAGGCACTGAAGACCTGTTTTATTTAGTGCCACATGCAGATTTGTTCCTAGTGGTTCGGGAGCTTATTGAAGAAAACGGGGTGGTTTCGTTCCAGAATGCCTGTCGTGTTCCTGTTGACTAGCACATGCAGCTTTTAATCATCTACTTGTCGTCCCCGTTTATTGAATTTGAGGGCGCCTTGTTCGTGCAAAAGAACGGAATCTGTATAGGGTCCAGTATGGCGCCGGTTTTGTGCCAGATTTTTCTTTCAAAATTTGACAATGCCCTGCGCTGCTCGTTGATCGAGGATTGGGTGGTCAGTGTCTTTAGGTATGCTAACGATTTTTTTTTTATTTTGTTAAACCTAACGAACCCAGCGGACCTAGATGTTGTACCATGTGACATTTTAAGCTCATTAAAATCATGCGGTGTAGTTTGTGGGGTCTGAGGAAGAGCGCCGCTCTCGGAACACACGGAGACAGTCCACGCCATCGGGTACCACAAACATCTGTACATTTATTAACTGCATCACGGCGAGCTCGCCTGCCGAATCTGATACACGACTAGTTAGCTTGCCAAATATCCTTATGCAAGGCCCATGCAGTACACAGAAAACATAGCACACACAATGTACCGCGAATTCGGAGTCGCCGACGTTCGAATCACCACGAGGGGCCCGCGGGAAACGAGCCGCGGTATCGTCCCCCACGGCCCACCGCGCGAGACGTCCATCCACGCACGCTACCAAACCCCAAAAGACTCGCTGCTGTTTCCTGTGCGCCGGTCTAACCTCTCTTCCGCCTGGCGACGCTGCCGGCGCCACCGCGCTAAGCCTACATAGCGCGAGCACAGCGCCACCCCTCGCTCGGCGGCTGTTAATGCTAACTGCGGCTAATCCGCGGGACGCACGTGCGCTATGAGGCGAAAACGACATTACAGGGGGTGATAGCACCCCCACAAGTTTTAAACTTCACCTAGGTTTTTAGATGTGAAGCTTATCTTTTCTAACACCGGCCACGTCTGGATGTATGCACCCCGCACTAAAAAAGAGCTTCTGTCGTTCGAGTCGTCCCACTCAAAGTTAGTGAAGCGTGGCATTGCGAACCTGTGCTTTAACAACGCCCTCAAGAAAAGCTGCCGCTATTCAATGGAACAACGCTTCAAGGAGCAGGTTAAGCGTCTAAAGGCGGCTGGTTTGCACCACTCGCCGTTCCACGAGATTCACCGAATGCATCAAAAACGTCGTGTATTGCATACCGCTTTCTTGTGGTAGAGTACACATAGGGCAGACGGGGCACTGTGTCAATACTCGCTTGAAAGAACATGATACGTCTATCACATCAGGCGGAGGCGCGAACTTGCCTGCTCATTGCAGAGTGTGTTGCTCGCCCGTTTTTAATGATGCCCAGATTATTGGTAGGGAAGCCACGAAATGCGTATCAAATGCAAAAACATGGGCACAATCGGTATGCAAGTGTGCCTTCCATGTCATTATCATGAAAAGAGGTGACCTTTTCAGAGATATGTAGTTAGAAGGTATCACGCACTACGTTTTTATCTGCACAGCTTCTTTAAGGCGCATTGGCGTTTTGGTTGTGATTGGTTTGTCTCACGCACAGCACTCCCGCCTCTGCTGTATCATGTAGGGCGCCTTGGCTGTCCTCTCGAGTAGCTGTTGTTTCATGAAACGCTTGCTGGTCCCAGCGTGTGTGTTCGACAAATGTTCTCCTCGTGCGTGTACGCGTCTTTCGAGGCTGGCTTCGTCGCTTTTTCAATACTGGGAATGCTGAACTGGTTAACATCCCTGCCTCTCTTCTGTCTCCTGTTTTCCTTCCTCTCAAACACCTGTGTGCACGGTTTTCAAAAGGAGCGTGGTGGGGATTTCGTTGATTTGGGTGTCCCGGTGACTCTTTATTTTGTGCTTGCTTGATCGTGAAGCTGATACGCGATGCTGGTCTCGTGATTTACCTAATTTCGCACCTCCCCAATAAACCACAGTTGGAAGTTAACGCCAGTCCTGTGTTGTTGTCTCACGCTCGTTCCTATTTCTGGTCATGAACCAACTTGCGCAACGAAAGGTTTTGATGAAACATAGTTTGCGCGATAACTGTGGCAGAGATTTAGATTACAAAAGGATGACATTTTGAACCACAGCATGAGGGTTAAAAGAAAGTATGGCACGTTTTTCTTTTGTTTGTTTTACACGTCTTAGTGCTACCTAAATATCGAGCGATTCCAATGACGAGTTTTCAGAACGAACATAACTGTTTTGAAGGAAGAGGGCCTGGTCTAATTCCATGGACGCTTTATAAACATTTTTTGAGTAATATATAAGTGCGTTACTTAGCTGCGTTGTATTTCGGTGTAGGACACACTGGCTTTGAGTGAATGTATATGAAGAGGGAGGAGGATGAACACGGTGAGCAAAGTCTAGTTTTCACTAACAGCGTGTCCTTCGGGGTTGGTTGGTAGGTCTTAAGAAAAATAATACACAGGCCGAGTTCTGCATGAGTCGCGCTGTTCTCACGATTCGCTTACTCCATAAGATGACGTCTGCTTTCTCTCTCGCTAGCCCTGGCTTGCGTGTCTCATGGAGGTGCCGCACCCAAGCATCTTAAGCGCGTATTTTTCCAGATATGCCTCGTAGAGCCCCTCTATGCACCGACGGAAGTGACAACTAATCAGAAATCTCTTACTTGTCATAAAGCACAACTTTCAGGATTTTTTACGCAGAAGGTCGGCACAGTGACCTTGTGGAAGCAATTTAGCAGGGGACTCGTACAAATGCTTCGTTTTCAATGGACGTTTGAATATTAATTAAATTAATGGTGCGCAACGTTAATAAATATACGTGGCATCGTTGTTAGTTTGCTTTGTGTGGAAATATTCAGCTGCCAAAGGCCACCAAAGCCAATCTGTCTCCTAAAAATCAGCGTATTAATAGTAGAATCTCCACGTTCTATACGGCTTTAGTCCCTCAAAGATGTCATTATTTCCATAATTGTTGGTTTTTTTTCGTCCTAAATGGCGGAAGCCGTAGTGGAGCGCTCCGGAAATTTTGACCACGTGGTCTTTGTTAATGTGCACCTAATTTCTTGCTTTCCTCCTTCATTTAACAGACGGCTTCATGGCAAATTTTCGTTTTATGTTAACCGCCGTTTTCAACCAATCGCCAGCGGGGAGTAGGATCCGAGAATCAAGGCACAAGCGAGCAAGCGAATCTCCGGTAAAGGGTAAACGCCACTATCTGAGGGTCAAGCGAGCAACGCTGTTCCCGCTTACGATAGAAGCGAAGAAGAAGACAGCCGTTCTCACTGGCGGAGCCGAGCGATCGTGAAGACGCACGGAAACCAGGTCAGTCGATGCAGAGACGTCGCTGCTTTTTCGGCATGTTTCTGAGGAGGCAACCAGCTTGCACGTACCGCGACAAGTGCACGACAGCCTCAAAGAACAAGGGGGCACTGCCCGTTAGCACTGCAGAGGAATCGAGCCGGAATCGAACCCAGGGGTTGCCACGTGGCAGTCGATTATTCTTCCGCTGAGCCACACCACTGATTGAAACTGCTCGGAAAAAAGACCCTGTGCAGGCGTGATGTCGGCGCAACGCCATTTGTGGTTGCCGTGTAGGTCATCCTCGCTTGTAACAATGTGATATACATTACATATGTTTGCTCCCATGACTCAGCATTCTCTCAAGCACGCAGTCGAGGGTTGCTCGACCCCTTAGATGTGCGCGCCGACGACTGCTGCTTACTATGCGCACATCGCACCGTGCCGGGCACGTCGTTTCGATAAAACGTGGCTGCTGACGATACGTCTAACCATAAGCTACCCTTTAGGCGTCAGTGTAGTGAACGTGGCAGGTAAGGCCACGATATGCGTACATCTTCTCCAAATACACAAAGACGTCGATCCAGGACGTAACGCCTGGCTGAAATCGCATGAAATCGACTCCCACAATGCGTGGAATCTGCCGGATATTTTTTGTTCTTTTTTTTTTTGCCGTGAAAGTTTTTTTACTGAGCGTAACCTTCGAACGGACTTGAATGGCAAGCATTTTTAACAAACCTAAAGCACCTATGAATCGAATTAACTTGCCAGTGTTTCAATGACAAAACGAAAAACGTAGAGGACGCTTGAGCTTCGCCTTCAAGAGTAGAAGGCGATAGCGTAATCTGGCCCCGTGCACATCGCCTTCTCAACTGCTAGCCTGGCTTCGGGTCTAGGTGCATGCCTAAACCATGCCTGAAGGAAACGAACCACTGTGCGCGTAACATTCGCCGTTTCAAGGTATCCTAAAATGCCTACTGCAAGTACAGTTGTAAAGTGCCCACTACGCCATAATTCTTCCTATCGCGAATCATCGAAGGGCCCACTACGCGTTCGTACGGCAACACGCAAACCTAGGCAAATTCGCACTTTGTTGATGCTTTTGCATCTGATGATGATTAAATATGCCTGAGCGCTTTGTGATGGGTGGGCCTTTAAAACAGCCACTCGTTGCGCAATTCACGCGTTTTGACGCCTGGCGCGATTCTACGCTTGTGCCACGTAATATTACATGCGTTAAGGACACTCCTCCGGCTACATCGCATTCATATAATGTTTTTTTTTTTTTCAAACACAGTTGCAAGCAATAGCGGAGCTCTGTGGTAGAGCACCTGCTTGCCACGCAGCCGGCCTAGGTTCGATTCTCACTCGAACATAAGATATTTATTATTTATGTTATTTGAATCTTTCTCGATGTTTCGGTCACGGTCAAGATGATAGTTTTTCGCTCACAACCAACGACGCCGACACAGGAATTTTTGCGAAACGAGCTCTTTAAGGCTATTGCGTTAAAATATAATATTGGGAAACATGGCGGTGGCCACTTGGCTAAGCGCAATATTGGAAATGCGTTTGCGCACACACACTTTATAAGACAATGTTGAAGCAAGACAAGCACAACACTAAAATAAATGGAACTTAGTATTCAGTGAACAACAAATGCGCTATTGTGAAGGGGTAACTACAGCTACCACACACACGTGGCGGCCGATCCGTGCTACGTGCGCACAAGGGCGTGTCTCTTTACACTGAACCTTAAAAAAAATGCTGCGTCGACATACGGTTCTGCACCTGTTTGTACCCGCCACTACACTGCACTTGTCAGAGTGAGTGCGGGCCCCTTTGCCAGTGCCAATCGTTGAACGATGGCCGATGGTCACTACTGGCCGCCTAAGTGTTGCATTATCAAGCATACGTTGAATGTGCACATCCGTTATTGGGGAACAACGTCTAATGCGCACAATTTGTGAGCGTCGTAATAATTGAAAGTTAAAGGGCTATTGACACGAAAATTATCAGTTATCGTTGTTTTTTGCCTCGAATGAAGAGTCATGCCATCGAGAGCCCCGAGGATGTACTGGTAAGCGTGCGCGTGCCCTAAAAATTAATTACGTCTTCTCAAAAGCTAATTTCGGTTCCTAATGTGCCCTGACGTCACGACACGGTATGACCTTCTCGTCACGTGCTCGAGCAAGATATCGTGACGTTTCCACGGCCGTTCCTCTGCGCGGCTCTGTTGATGACGCACCGTTTTGTATGTTTTGGTACCGGAGGTCATCACAACTAGCCATACTGTCGCGTGAAGCCACAATAGTTGATACTGTAGCCTGACGTCATGCTAGTGTCGATGTCAGTATGTGAGCCATGCGAAAATTCACGTCATCAAACTTTGTCAAACTAAAGTATCAGCATTTATTAAGCTTCACGCTTGCTCAGAACCTTAACGAAAACCAACAGACAGTGAAGATATAGGGGCTGTTCTTTGTACTCTTTTAGCTGTATTGAAGTAATTATTATATAACTGGGAAGAATCGAGTGCGTTATCCGAAGGTTGCAGGTTCGGTTCCTGCCAGTGGCAAGTTGTCTTTTCGTCCACATTGCTTTCTTCACATTTATATCCTAATTACAACGATACAGTTAAAATAGTACAATTAACGCCCCATATGCCTTCCTTGGCTGCTTCGTTGTCTGTTGATTTTCATTCAGGTCGTGTCAGACAAAGAAACGAGCCCTCAAAGTTCCCTTCTTTCGTGCACTTGCTTAGAGTCCTCTCCGTGTACAGGAGGTCTGTATGTCGCAGTAAAGTCAGCTTCGAAAATTGGTGTCTGCACCCTTTAAGTCCAGTCTTTGTCACCTTTTGCACCGTTAGATACAAGACTATGCAAACTCGGCCAGCTTTCTTCTTTGTCACCTTTTGCACTAGATACAAGCTGATTTAAACTCGGCCAGCTCAAGGCATATAATCATTGTTCAGCGAGAGATGCCAGTCGAGCGTGCCACCGGGCCTCGTGGCTTTCGACGCGCCGCCAAGGGCGCTGCAGCCGCGGCGGCTGTTCGCGAGAGGGGAGCGTCTCTGCGCACCAGGCTGGTGTACACGGTGGCTTTCCTCTTCAATGCTGTCGTGCTGGCTGCGCTGCTGTGGGCGCTGGCCGTGCGTGAGCCCTTCCAGGAGCAATACACGGAGAAGGTGAGCAATGCTTTCCATTCTCCGGGTGAGAATGTCGAAGGAGTTGATGCTTCGATGCGCCAAGGTATGCTCGGACAAGAGAATTGCAGATACATGAACAAGTGCGACCGCGTATGCAGAAGTGTGTGAACAAACTTCAATGGTCGCGCATGACTGACAAGGGCGCCCAGAGTTTTTCAGTGCAGAAGGCAAAGATGTGAAGTAATAAGTCCATGAAATCTCTACGAACATGCGAACGTTGCTTCCTTTAAAGTATAAACAGACATTTCCCACAGATTGCCTATAAACAAATCACAGTCCTGACAGCATGTTCACATGTAGGCAGTGTATATCCATGCGAAATCTGTGGAATAAGAGACCTGAACTTTCTGCCACACAGTGCCTATTAGAATGATAGTGGCGTATTTAAAAGGGAAGCATTTCTTAGGGAATCTCAGGCACTTTGGGCATATCTATCTATCTATCTATCTATCTATCTATCTATCTATCTATCTATCTATCTATCTATCTATCTATCTATCTATCTATCTATCTATCTATCTATCTATCTATCTATCTATCTATCTATCTATCTATCTATCTATCTATCTATCTATCTATCTATCTATCTATCTATCTATCTATCTATCTATCTATCTATCTATCTATCTATCTATCTATCTATCTATCTATCTATCTATCTATCTATCTATCTATCTATCTATCTATCTATCTATCTATCTATCTATCTATCTATCTATCTATCTATCTATCTATCTATCTATCTATCTATCTATCTATCTATCTATCTATCTATCTATCTATCTATCTATCTATCTATCTATCTATCTATCTATCTATCTATCTATCCGCCTACGTCTGGGCACTCTCCTGGTCGTCTCCATAGGTTGTAATATACCAAAATTTGCATAGCATACGATGAGTGTATGACGAACACGATTCACTGGTGATGACATGAATAACGCAAAATACCTGTCGCGTAAGTCATGAAACCCGTTCCCTCGGTCACGTGTGGCACATACCCGCATACCAGAGTTCATGTTATGCGGGTATGTGCCACAGGTGATAACAGAGTCTCAGTCAACGCAGTAACCGCGTACATACACACTGACACGGAAAGAAAGGGATAATAATAGTAATTGTTGGGGTTTTGCGTCCCAAAACCAGGATATGATTATGAGAGACGCCGTAGTGATGGGCTCCAGAAATTTTGACCATCTGGTATTCCTTAAGGTACACTGACATCGCACAATACACGGGCGTCTAGCATTTCAGCTCTATCGAAATGCGACCGCCACGGCTGGGATCGAACCCCCGACCTTCGGGTCAGCAGCCGCGCCGTAACCAATACACCACAGCGGCCGACGCAAGGAAAGTTAGTGAGCTGACGACAGAGCACCCCTGGAAGATGCTGGGTACCATCCACTCGTCCACGTGGTCCTCAACGTCGACCACGTGGATTACGCAAAAACCGGGGCCAATGCTTCCTACAATAACTCTGCCGAAAGGACCATGTACCCTATGATTACCGGTGAATTTAGCATTGATTTATCAAAACCCAACAACGTCTGGTTCTTAGACGGCATGAAAGACGGCTTGGATCAAAAGAACTCGGTGCCACGTCCAGGATAGGAAGCATCATAGATCATTTCTTCGTAAAACCCATCCGCGGTTTCCACCAGCTCTACTATACCTCGCATTTCACTACAGTTAGACCGTAGCCGCGATCACGAACGGATCCGATAAGTCCTGTCCAGCTGCCTATGCTCACTGATGGCGGTGATGATGACCTTGTTCAAGAACTGCCAAGAACCCCTTCCACACATGCACACGGGTTCGTGAAACGTGCGTTTGTTCTCCGTCATAACGGATAAGTATAAGCATAACAACTGCAACGCAACTCTAACTGCAACTGTGACTGTAATGTACGTGCAGTGCGCCTACGTGTGCCACTCGACTGTGCATATATCTAGAGAAGCTTTTTGAAAGCTTCTCTAGATATATAAACTAAGATAAGGCTTAGTTGAAAGTAGCGCCTGTCCTGTGCATCTGTGTTCCTTCGTTGTCCTATTCGAATTCGCGCTATCCAGTATTGAAGATTATAAGCCCTGCATATCAGCTTACTGCGTCTGGTAACACCTATGTTGCTGTTGGCATCGTTAAGCAACTGTAAACGACTGGTTAATAACACATGTGCGACTTTTATTTACTTATTATTACTGTAAACCGAAGGCTCATACAGGAGTGGGCATACAGAATAGCCAAAGCATCCATTTTAAAGAAGACGCATGAGATCAAGAACGACACAGGAACAACTAAATACAGTAGACAAACTCTGTCAAAAAAATAAAATAAAAAATAAAACAAAATCTGTGTGTGTATATCGTTTGCACATTTCTCTAGCGTCACTCCGTAACGTTTCGCGCAATGTGAAAAACTGCGGGACAGTCACTTTCCTGCGCTAGCTTCGCATAACATCGGTACGTAGGATCTGCCAAATTTTTTTCTAGAAGAAACGCACAGGGTTTTTGACGCGTGCGATGCGACAGCCCGTGATAGCGGGTTGCGCAGATCGATCCCTCGCGTTGTGCAGCTTGCGCTCGCGGAACGCTCGTGGAGTGTATCGCGGGCTTCTGCGGACTGAAGCACTGCTTCTTCCTCGCGAGTTATTAAATGTTTTATTTTCATTTTACTGCGACGTTCTTCTACAGCGCTTAGTACTAAGTGGTAAAGGCAAGGCGGCACACTCCACAAGCAACAGCCAAGTCTATACACGTCCAAATTAAGGTTAGAATAACAGAGAGCTAACGAGTTGGTACTACGTGGGCGTGCAAACACGGACACAAGAGAAGTTTGTGGCACTTTTGTGGTGCCTTCACTTCTCTCTTGTTTCCGTGTTTGCGCGCCCTGTCTTTAACATATCTAAATTGAGTTATAAAATATTTCAATAAAGCGTTTTACTAGCGCAATCTACGACGAGTGAAAACTCGGCGATCGTCTAGCTGTCAGCAGGCGCGTCTTCAATGCGACTATGCACGGACAGTGAGTTAAAAGACTTTGGCCACTGAAGAGAGCACTGTTGACTTGCTCCACAAAAATGCAAGCGAAGTACTGAGGAAGGACGACGCTGAATCATCTTTGCATCTTTGACCAGTATTAGTGTTGTTTCTGTTCACTTTTGCACTGAAAGTGTACATATGCATCCGTAAGGACTGGCCCAACCACACAGCTTTAAGTTGCATGCTTAACGCACACGCACTTTTCTTGCGGTTCAAGGCACTGGACGTCTCCAGCGGCTCGGGACGGTCCGGCAGCGACAATGGTCGCACCACGCATCCCCCCACGGAGCGCGATGTCGGGTGAGACACGCTTCTCATGTTTGCCAGCCTTCCTTTTCTTCAGTATGCCGCACCCCTTACACAGCACGTATCGCCGATACATGCACTGCAGGGACGTAAAACACGACACCCGAATGTTTCTTGCTTGCTAAACTGATGCAAACAAAAGCTCGTAGGGTCCCTCATGCATTCGCTTATGACGACTCGAA
Source organism: Rhipicephalus sanguineus (assembly GCF_013339695.2). Classification (NCBI taxonomy): domain Eukaryota; kingdom Metazoa; phylum Arthropoda; class Arachnida; order Ixodida; family Ixodidae; genus Rhipicephalus; species Rhipicephalus sanguineus. Next base: position 6,765,619 of record NC_051183.1, read on the forward strand.
GGCGACGGCCGTCTTCTTCTTTTTCTTCTCAGTCCATGTATTGAACCTGCCACGGCCCCCCGCTAAAGCTCTCTGCAACTAACGTGGTTTTGCACTGCCTCCGTGATCGGCCCAGCTTTCCCCACGCGACTATGTCATGTGATGGCGTCATCATGTGACATCACGTCATGTGACGTCATAGTGACGTTACATGACGTCACAATGACATTTTGGCCATCTGAAACGTCATGATGACGTCATATGCTGATGTCATCCCGTCACTTTTTTTGTATCATTCGTGTTGATGCCGCGGGACACTGACGCCGACGTTCAATTTTCGTTTTTGATGAGGCATCGAAGGCTTTCGCCTTAAAAAAAAAAAAAACTTCGGACGCAATGGGTAGCGTTTCAAATATCCTTCACATTCGTGCAATCCGCCCACAGTCCTAAAAAAAACGTGACTCGAATCTTGCGGGATTAGTTCGCTGTTATTACGACGATATTAATTTATTTGCAGGGTACATTCTTACCACGTGCTTTGCATTACATTTGATGTTTCAGCATAAAGACAACGTGTTCGGTGCGTTGAAAATTCGGACGTCGGTGGTATAGCGATTAGCGCAGCTGAGAATCTGTATCAGTTTACCCTAGGCAAACCAGCTCTCGTGTTATAACATTCTTTTCCCCTCTTGGACCGAAGTGGTAACCACTAGGCTACCGCTGCCGCGGTAGCCCAGTGGTTGCGATGCCGGTCTCACTCGGATGGAGGCGAATAGCTGAAGGCCCTTCTACTGTGCGGTGCCAGTGCACGTTAAAGAACTGCAGGTGGTCAAAATTCTCCCGAGTCCTTCACTACCACGGCTCTCATAGCAGTTCCTTTAAGACGTCAAACACCATAAACGAGACACGGGGTGGGAACAAGCACTATCTGTAAATATTTTCAACAATATACAACAATATTTTCTTATACCTTTCTTATGCGATGCGCTGAGCTTGAAAGAAACGGAAGAAGGACGGCATTGAAAGTTCTTGAGCTCTATCCTGCTCATGAAGTTAAAGTGAAATTTTCTGAAAAGCATACAGCGCTTCGTTTTAAAGGGGCCCTGGAACACTTTTTCAGCAAGGTCAGAAAACGCTGCCGATCGGTAGTCGAGGCTCCTGAGAACATCACGCTTCCTGGAATTTTACAATTAATTCGCAAAGTCAGCTAGAAATCGTTCCCTTTTCTCTCGTCAAGTGATGTCATATACCCAAATGACCGCGCCATATACCCAAATTCACGGCCATTGGCTGTTTTTGAGCATCGTGAGCTGCAGTTACCGTGGCCGCCGCGGGAAGCCACCACGTGCCCACGCGCTCGCTCGCGATCACAGTGAGAGTAAGCCGCGCTTTCGACAAAAAATAAATAAATAAAGGGCTCAAGGTCACGAAGCGCGCATGACGTAACTTCTTTCCCCCGTGCCATCCCTCCCTGCTTAGCTTCCAGCGCGCTCGTCGGGACGAGAGAAGAGAGGAAGCAACTACAGCGTGCGACAGATCTCTCCAACTCAGCTCGTACCTGACGGATTCTAAAAATTTTTGTGGCGTTTGATTCGTGAGGCAGTGAACTCCTTCAGTGAAGACATTCGATTGTTACTTGGAAAAGTGTCGCAAGGCCCCTTTAAGCTGAACTTGTTTTGATGAGGAATGCAGATGAGACGTATTTCGATGTCTGCATTTCCTATTTCTTTCTCCACAGACAAGGACCTCACATAAACAATGTACCGGGGTCAATATCACAACTGGCTTATCGGCAGTCTGCGATCTTTAACTAATGTATAATGAATGCACGTGCATCCAATCCCTATGTAATGCCCATTGGATAAGGTAACAAGATGAATGCAGCGGGACACACGGGACTCACGCGTTATGAAGTGAAACGATGCGCTGCATAGATGAACTTAGACGAAAGACAGAAGAACATGAAACGGACAAGGACCTTGCGAACATGAAACGGACCCTCCGTTTCATGTTCTCCTGTCTTTCGTCTAAGTTCATCTATGCAGCGCATCGTTTCACTTCGCAATGCCATACCAACTAGCCCCAGTGGAAGCACTACTAAACGTTATCACGCGTTAGTATACATTGGGATAAGGCAGCAAGATATAGTGCAAAAAAATATATAATTTATGAGTCACTCCACTCTATGAAGGTGGATGACCAGCGATGCTGTTTAGCACACGGCGTAGAGGTGGCAAAGAATTTTGATGAAAAGTGCAAACACATATTGCTGTTTTGAGCGGTGGCGGCTGTGACTACAACAACAAACACACACGCGCACACAGCATCGGCAAAAACAAACAAACGGTGTGTTCTTGGCAAATGTGTGCATGGCTATGCACAGCGATACCATATCGTTTGTTGTTTTTACATTGTTCTTCGTCTATTTCTGTATTAAATGTATCTGTTTTGAATGCACATCAAAGCAAAGGCACTACAAGCAGATAGCTCACACCTCCACGTTGAGTAGAACAGTCGAACAGTTCGTAGTACTACGTAAAGCTAAGGCTAATCTTCGGTTTCTTTTCAGTGAAGATTTCAAGGTCGCTAAGCATCCAATTCACAGAGCCAGAACTACTCATACACGTAAAAGCACGTCCTCATTTGACAAAGGAGAAATTGACAATCAGATGATTACTACTACTACATTCAGAACCTCGACAAGGCAAAGAAAGGACGATGCGAGTTCAGAATGGACGGTTCCAACGACCAATGAAACGACAGAATATGCAAGCACGACCTCTATTTCCGAGGCCACAAGTAGTACAGTTCCGTCTACGACTAGTGACTACGTAGTGACCACCTTGAGCACGGAGGCCACCGACCAAACGCCATCGTACGCGGTAACGACTACAGAGGAGACATTGAGCTTCGACGTTGACACCAGCCCGTCTTACAATGTCGTCTGCTACTTCAATCACACGAGCTACAAGCGAGGCGAACCTATGTCGTTTCGTACGGGACACATTCCTGTGCCATACTGCAGCCACATAATCTACGCCTCGGTGGGAGTCGGCGAAGATTTCCAGCTCGTGGCGAAAGACCACGTGTTTGACGTCGAGAGAGGTGGCTTTATAAAGTTTGCGAAGCTGAAGAGCCGCTACCGGCACGTGAGAGTGATGGCGGCTATCGGTGAGGACATAAACGACTCGAATGCCTTCCGTCACATGTCCAAGAGCAGGCCAGACGTCTTAACGTTTGCGCGAAACGTCGCGTCGTGGCTCCGCGAGTACGAATACGACGGCGTCGTGCTCCAGTGGAAGATGCCCGCGGAGCGGCAAGAGGACGCTAGTGACAGGGCTTCGTGGTTCAGGAGGAAGCTGCTGGTCGTCGTCACCGCCCTTCGCGAATCCCTGGACTCCAGGGCGGAGCTGTTCGTCGCACTGCCCAACAACGAGGAGATTCGCCAGGCGTACTTCAACGTCGCCGAACTGGCTCGTCACGTGGACCGGTTCCTCGCCATCGGCAACTGGGTGTTGCGTGACGGCGACAGCGACCGAGTAGCCAGGCTGACCTCGTTTCCGGATCCTCTCAACGACGTCCTCCAGACGCGCCACTCTCTGGTCGGGGCAGGCAACGTGCCGCTGTTCCGCAAGTTCTGCTTCGTGCTGTCTGTAAGCGCCAGGAGCTACACGCTTCTCAACCCGGGTCGCCACGAGATCCACGCCGCCGCGTCCGGGCCTGGCAAGCCCGGACCGTTCACCCGGCAGCCCGGTGTGCTGGCCTACTACGAGTTCTGCAACGAGACGTGGCCCACCGCCGAGAAAGGCACGTTCGCCTCGTACGTGGCTCGCGACGACCAGTGGGTGGGCTACCTGGACGTCAGCAACGTGCAGCGCCTGCTGCGGATGGTGCTCTACAAGCACCGGGCGGCGTGCCTCGGCATCTGGGACGTGTCGCTGGACGACTTTCGCGGCCTCTGTGGCGACGCATTTCCCTACGTCAAGGCCATCTCGGGATGGCACGACCGAGAATGGAAGCGTCGTCGCGAATTTGGGTCCGGCCATAATAAATGATGCCGAATCTCATCTGTACTTTTGAACCAAGACAACAGGAAGCCTTGAAGAAAACGGTAGCCTACTCAAGATGGGCACTGACTCGTATATATTATCCCAGCACCCACGATAGGCAAACGTCATGGAGGCAAAAAGATTATTCGCAGCTTCACTGACTTAACGTCACGAAGGCTGGCTAAACAGCGGAGCTGGTGGCATCACATTGCTAGCCATGGTCTGCAACGAGGCCGTACGCATTTTCCTCCTGCTCACCCAACTAAATGTCTTCCACGAAGACTCTTTCTTTCTTTCTTTCTTTCTTCTTTCTTTCTTCTTTCTTTCTTTCTTTCTTTCTTTCTTTCTTTCTTTCTTTCTTTCTTTCTTTCTTTCCCCGTAGCACATACGCTTTTGCCCGCGGACTTCATTTTTAGTGGACCAGTGGTGAGCAGTCGGGCTTGTCCTATTTCCGTGGTGGATACCCGCTAGGAACTGCGAGCTCTCCATGGAGAATAACCTCGACATTAAAGAGCTACGCCGTTAAAAGCTGCGTCGGACCATCTTGTACTCAGAGTTAGGAAAAAAGAAAGGAAAAGAAACCGCGGGGAATCGCCCGCTTTAGCTCCCGATGCAAGCGGCAAGTAGTAAAGAAAGCCGAGCTAGTTGGTGCGAATGCATTGTAGAATAGCGCAAGAAACACAGGCAAGAGAGACTGTGTCGTCTCTTTTGCCTGTGTCCCTGTGTGTTTCTTGCGCTATTATACAATGCGGCAAGGTTATGTTCAGTTTAGGGTGTCATCATTCCGGCAGGCTGTCGCAGGTATATCGTGCGCAACCATTTTTTCTTCGGTGCTACATCACCAACAGCGCTTCTGACGGCCACAACAGTTGATGTAGCCGCGGCGACAAACAAGAAAATAAAATGCAACGCAAGCGCGTCATAGGGGCCGCGCATGCTCGTATGTGGCCTACCTCAAACCTATCTATAGATGTCGCCCGCGCAGCCCCGAGCGCGACGCTCCGGCGTTCTTCTCGACAAGCGTCTTGAACGTGTTCCATTGCGACGTGCAGTTCGAATCTCAGGTAGGCGTTTGAAGCTGCGGAGCGGATGTGAGTGTCAAACGTTTAAGGGAGGCGTGTAGTGCAGTACGCAGTTTGTGTGTCCTGCTGTGTTACCTTGTGAGTTTGCACTTGACAGAGATTAAGGCCGTCAGCTTCGACGTCATTCAGCACTGTGCGGTCAGTTTGGATGAATGGTGCTGCGCAGTGTCTGACTGTTCCGATGTAGGCGCATGGTGAGCTGGGGTTTCAAGTAGACTCCCATGGCAGCTCGTAGTCGTGTAGCAACTTCACTGTGCGATCAAACGTTAGGCCACTAAATTCATTGGTATCCTGTCGTAACCTAGTGTTCTCATATTTAAGTACTCCTCAACGCATAACTCTTTCAATAAGTGGCGTTAAAAATATGGGATTCCCTGTTTGTTCTCTAATCACGTGAGTTCTGTGCTGATTACAGATAAGCGCCTGCGTGGGAAGCCGAACAAATACAGCGACCTTTTCGGTGCATTTCGAAGTTGTCCGCGAATTCATGAATGGCTAGTGATCTTCCCAGTCTCACGAGTTGAGCCACGTCAGAACTTCAGTTCGATCTGAAGGAGTGCATGTGCATTTATTAGAAGTGCCCGTACCGTGACTGGAGGCTGCGCCTTCGCTTTTTTTTTTATAATTAAAGAACGCGACATTGCGTACAGGTTATATTACGTATGCGACCTTGCCCATGTCCACTGCTGGTGAGCTTCACTGGACAACATAATGCATTGTAAATGTTTTGCTGCGTAGCACAACAGCACTACGGTGAATCTGATTATATACGGTGAATGACTCTTGCATCACATGTCAGGTCAATAAACACTGCACTGAATCTGGGTGCAGTGCAAACCATGGAGTGGAATATACCAGGTGCACGTGTCAAGAAACTTAAAGGACCTTGAGCATCGCCTTCTGAATGGCTAGCCAGGCTTCCCTTCTCGGTGGGTCCTTCAACCGTGCCGCGAGGAAGAGAACGTCTGTACGCGCAAGAGACAGACAGACAACTTTATTGTGGTCATGAGAGGCGAGGCAGCGGGCCAACGAGGCAGGTCCAGGCGTTGGCTAGTCCCATGTCGGAACAGCCTGAAGCTGGACGTCTTGTCTGGGGTCCGTGATTGCCGTCGTCCAGTCTTCTTCTCTTTTAAAATCCTGTAACGCAGGGCACTGCCATGGCAGATTGTGGTGAATTTTGCTCTTTGTACGCGTAACAATGGCCGTTTTAAGCTATACTATAGAATGCGTGCTGCAAGTAGAGTTGCGAAGCACCCACTACGCGTTCGTAAGGCAATACGCGCACCTACGCAGCTGTGCGATTTGTTGATGACGTTGCTGATGATAATGATTAACTACGCATGTGCGCTTTGTAATGGCTGGGCCTTTAAACCACCCACTCGTTGCGCAATTTACACGGTGTGGTACGATTATACGCTTGTAACGCGTAGAATCACGCATCACCAATGCGGACGTATGAATATACACTTTCTCCTTATTTTGTGGTATTTTTAAATACATTAAACGACGCACACGACTGTGCAGAAATTGCGATTACAACGCTCCATATCGCTTAGTTGTCCTTCTCATGGAGCGCACGATTACTCGCGTCTGGCCTCGGGCACCGCCATTTCCCTGCCTGCGCCACTGAATGCACCGCCCACTATCAACTCACGTATACTTCATGCGTCTGTTCCTCAGATGTGGCTCAAAGCAGAGCCGGCTGCTAATACTTGCAGCAATCATCGGTTTTGCCAGGCAGGGTTCTTGCCCCGCGGCGGTGCCAGCGTTGTCTGCACGACCGCGTTATCTTGGCGAGAAATCTGCACAGGCATTTTTTTTGTTGTTGTTGCCTTTTGTTAAGCTATAATTTCAGATTTCTTTTTGAGTAGTTGAGTCTGAGCTCGCACCTTCCCCACGTAGCCGGTAAGGCAAGGACTGACGGGAAATAAAGTATTCTTGGTAGAACTTGAAACGACATAAAGTGTAGCGAGGTGGTAGTGGTTGTACCGTAGAAAAAACCTGGCTGTTCCTGCAGTACGTGTCTGCACGCTAACCTTTTCTGTGGAACTCGCTTGAAGAGAAATATTAATGACTGGACCGAGACGCATGGTTTGCTGTACGTGCGCTGCGGTGTATTCCTATGCATATGCGCGTTGGAACGTTACAGTGCGATTGAATTTCTACATCACAGATAATTGTACTTTTAATAGTACTTACACACACACATATATATATATATATATATATATATATATATATATATATATATATATATATATATATATATATATATATATATATATATATATATATATATATATATATATATATATATAGTTACAATCGTCGTCTTCATCTACTCGATGGAGCAGTCCTGCGTGTTCGTGTTATACGGTATGTTACAAACCGTGACGAACAAACAGGAATGCTCCATCGAGTCGATAAAGACGACGATTGTAACAATATATTTATATTTACAATATTTCTTTTTATAACGCAGAACAATATAAGGTTAAACTTAATATGACGCAGCTGTTGATAAGACAAAGCTTTTATTTGCAACACCCAGTGTTTGACGCACCTCATCTGTGTCATCCCGCTCAGTTGGCCGGACATCGCAGTCTTGCTGCTGAGTGCCCTACCCGCGCGAGGTTCTATTCCAAAGCAGAGTGCACACATCCGCCATCCCGCGACGCCGTGGAAGTCCAGCGAAGCTGTTGAAAGCCACCAAATACATGCAGTATTGGTGTTGTGCGATTATACTGACAATCACTTTGTTGTCGTTGTGATGCAACGTGATGGGTTCGGCTTTCGCTACGTTCGTTGCCAACAACAAATCCAAGCACGATCTGTTGAGCGTGATTAGCTGATTGGGGTTGTAGCATGCGAGTCCAAACTTGCCCACGACTAACGACAGCAATCAATGCCTTTTGTCGGGTTTCGCAACGTCAACATTAAAGCCGCCGACGTTAACCACTCGCATTTTTAAATGCGAAGCATTTCTTAGCGAACCAAAGGCACTTGGCACGTTTCTATCCATCTAGCTGCCTACGCCTACTTAGCTTTTGGTGGATACCAAAGTTGGCATGAATGCATGACGAACACGATTCGAAGATCATACCATGAATAACGTGACTTCCCTGTCACGTGCGTCAGGAAATACTTTCTACGAGTCACGTGCGGCACATACCAGCATACCGCGGCCCATGGTGTGCGGGTATGCGCCACACGCGATTCTCAGTGTATATCAACCCATAGTTCGGAAATGTGAACCGAACAGTCTGAAGGAGCCCGAGTCCCAGAAAGCGCAGTGCCGGAGTCGGTGGTGTTCTCGATGGGTTAAATCCGATGGGAGCAAAGAACAACAAATTCGGCAGATCCCACGCCTTGTGGGAATCGGTTTCGTGCGAGCAGTTGTCAATGCTGCATTTTTTGGCTTTGAGCCAAGCGTTACGAGGTGTTTTTGAAAGCGTAGTAGTTGTGTGCATATCGTGGCCTCACCAGGCACGTCTACTACACTGGCGTTTAAAGAGTAACTTATGGTCTTACTTAACATCACAACTCACATTAGAGCACAGACATGAGTATTATCGAAACGAAGGGCACTTTACGTTGCGATGATGTGGGTATCATACGTAACTTTCGTTAACGTATTCCTTCGGGGCCGAGCAACGCTTGAATATAGCTTGCTGAATCACAGGAATACAAATGTAATGTTTGTTATACTTCTATGAAAACAGTGCCTATACTGGAACCACAATCGACGTTAACCCGGCGTGACGCCTGTATCATAGGAGTACGTATGCAATGTTTATTGCGTTGTTATAAAATTAGATAGCCAGCACTGCAACCCCAATTCACGCTGCACAGATATTACGCCTGCATACGGTCTTTTTCCAAACCAGTTTCAAGACGTGGTGTGGCTTTGTGGTAGAATACCTGACTACGACGCAGAATGCTTGGGTTGGATTCCTGCTGGGATACCGTCGGGTCAACGCTGCCGATGTCGGTTTTACAGCGAAAGCTGTTATGAGATCACAACAAGGGCTGTTTTTGGCGCCGTAGTTATCCGCCGCCACCGCCGCCGGTGTCCGTAACCGCTATGGCGCGTAAAAAAAAAACGAAATAAGAAAAAAATATCCAGGATGGAACTTGGTTCTAACCTGGGCCCTCTGCGTGGGAGCCCAGTATTCTACTTCAGAGCCATGCCAGTGCTTGACACTGCTTTGCAGAAAGACCCTGTACAGGCTTCATGTCCGGAAGGAACCACATTAACATATGTAATGTAGCGTGCATGGTAGAAGAGTAAAATAACAACCAGGCGTCACACAACGCGAATTCTGTAACCAGGCGTCACAGAATGCGAATTGCGCCACGAGTGGGTTGATAAATTCTTCCAACCCATTACATAGGGCTCTGCCATAATTCTTCATCGTTATCAGGCACAGCATCAACAAAGTGCACATAATGGCCTACAGGTGTCCAGCGGGTACCACGGTTCTCCGCAGAATGACGAAAGATGGCATAGTGGCTGCTTCCCTAGTTCACAAAAAATTATGACGATTTATAGCGTAGTGGGTTCCTCGCAAGTGGACTTCTATTGGTTGCCAAGGTAGCCGATAAGGCCCCCATAATCCATTTCCTCAGGGTCTCAGTAATTTTTTTCCCTCTTTCTCTCTATCACGTTAACGTATGTTATATAGCGTGGTGAGAGAGTGAAAGAACGACCGTACGTTACACAATGCGAATTACTTAACTAGTGGGTCGTTTAAAGTTTCCAACCAATTACAGAGGGCTCAGCCATAATTCTTCATCGTCATCAGCCGTCGCGTCAACAAAGTGCACATAATGCCTTACAGATGGTACCTCGCTTCTCCGCAGAATGACGAATAATGGCGTAGAGGATGCTCACCAACTTCACAAAAATTATGATTTGTGGCGTAGTGCGTACGTTGCTAGTGTACTTGTATTAGTAGCACAAGAGAGTTTATAACGGGCTCTAGAAATGCCGCTCTTCCAGCTTTCGCTGTGACTGTGACTGTGCGCTTTCCGCGCAGGCCTGGCGTTTTTCTTTAGGCTCTCGCATTCAAATTACCAATGCCTGTCCTCACCGTTCCTGGGAAGCTATAAACTATCAATCACCTGTGGCACATATCCGCTTACCGTGACCCGTGGTACACGGGTATGCGCCACACGTGTCTGGAGGAAGGGGTAGAACGACGTACGCGACATGATTTTTACGTTATTCATGTCATGACCAGACCGTCATATTCGTCAAACGCTCTTACCCTCCCAGTGGCGTAACCAGAAATGTTTTTCGGGTTGGGGGGGGGGGGGGGGGGGGGGGGGGTTCAACAATATATTATGTATGTTCGTGCGTGCGTTTGTATGTGTGCGTATATATATATGCATGCAAAATTGCAAATTTTCATGGGGGGCGGGGGGTGGACCATAAGCTACCCTTTAGGCTCCAGTGCACGTGCCTGGTAAGTACGCGATATGCCCTCAACTAATCAATTTACACGAATACGTCGAACCACCTCGTAACGCTTGGCTCAAAGCGAAAAACCCGGCTGCTCCTGCCTGACAGCTTCGCATGAAACTGATTCCCGCGATGCTTGGGATCTGCCGGATTTTTGTATGCAGGATATGTATAAAAAGTATCGGGAACAATTTTTTCCTGAATTGAATGTACATCGCAACGCGCACGCCCTGTGGTGGGAGATATGACCTCAAGACGAGTCAAGTGCCAGTCGCCTGTGAGCGTCGCTTAGGCTAGATCGTGTGTTTAGTGGACCCCTGTAGAGTGACTCGTTGCAAGCGCTTAATGCAGCGAACGATTGAACAGCGGTACGATTGAATATCAACTTCTGTGTTGGCCTGAGGCTAAACGACACCGCGACGGTTCCCCAGCACCCTTACAGCCCAGACTTGGCACCAGCCGACCAAAAGTGAAATCCGCCCTCAAAGGACAACACCATGGGACGCCAAGTGCCGTCAAAGAATGTTGTACGTGTGCCCTTAAAATACCTACCCAAATCCGCCTACGGGGGGGCCTTCTAGTCGTGGAAAAGCCATTGGCAAAAGCGTGTCTGTGCTCAAGGAATGTACTGTGAAGACTTTTGAGGCATTATAGCAATATATCTAATAAATCTACTTTTCCCACAAATTTCCTCGATAATTTTTATACAAACCCCGTATATATGGAGCTCATTTCGCACCTGCCACGGTGGTTATGGCGCTCGATTGCTGACCCGAAGGTCTGGGGCCGAATCCCGGCGGCGTCGGCCGTACTTTCTCTGTAGGCGAAAATGCTTGAGGCCCGTGCGCTTGGTTATAGGTGCACGTTAAAGAACCCCACACGGTCAAAATTACCGGAGCCCTCCACTACGGCGTCCCTCATAGATTGTGATTTTGGGAGGTAAAAGCCAACAGTTAAATTAAAATTACGTTCCTTTTGCATGAGACGTCACCCCCAAGTCGCACGCTGCCGTCGCAGGGGCAGTTTACCTAGCAGTAATGTCCACCACTCATCAATTATGTTGTTTTGGATGCCTGATTTGCGCTTGTCCTTCATTGAAACGAATATTGTGTTGCATGCGTGATTTCAATGAATCTGCGTGCGCCGCTGCGGAAAATGCAAGAATGCGGCTGCACGGCCATTTCATTAAACAAATGCAGAACCTTTAAAATGCTGGTTATCAACAGGCTTAAGGATCTGTAGCGTGGTCAAATATGCAATTCCACATTTTATCGACTGGAAGGGGAGCGTGGATCCTGGTTACCGTCATTTCATTCACTAAGTGCATCGCACTGATGCGGGCGCGACTGCTGAAAAAAGGATTTGTGCGCATATAATCTTCGCTTTACGTAGCCCATGATGGTTATTTAACGTCGTAGAGTTTTGCATACGCGTCGGCGACATTTAAAAAGGACAAATTAATACCGATCGTTAGGAGCGCATGGATGTACTTATTTATTTCATCAGCTAGAGCGTCTACTTGCGTTGGAGTGCAGGGCAGCGCTCTTGACATACTATAGAAATTTTCTCTACCAAGGAGAAAAATTAATACCAATGGTCATTAACATGACAAACAGCTTAAAACAGATCCCACATACCGTGGGAGTCGATGTGATGCGAAGCATGCGGTGGGAAGGTGACTGTGGTGTCATTTTTTTTACTGAGAGAAACGTTACAAAATGACGCTAAAGATTTGTATAAATTTTATACGCACACATATATGTTGTAGAGCCGCATATGTGTTATATAACCAGTTGTTTACAGTTGGGTAACGCTGGCAACGGCAACGTGGGTATTATACCAACACCAGAAGCCCTAAGCTGGTATGTAGTGCTTATACTTGTCCCTTATGATGGAGAACGCACGCACGTTTCACGAACCCGTGTGCATGTGTGGAAGAAGTTCTTGACAGTTCTTGAACAAGGTCATCATCCCCGTGGTCAGTGATCCTATAACAAGTCATGACTTGTTATAGGATCCGGTCGTGATCGCGGCGACGAGGGGTCATTGTGTAGTGAAGCATGAGGTATAGTACAACTATTGCAAATTGTGAATGCCTCGGTCAATTCGTCGACAAATTGTCTATAGATAGAGCCGGCGACATGTTGGAATCTGAAGTCACCCTTCGCGTTGGTGAGGTATGGGCCGTCGAGGCTGGTAGGCCTGGATAGTGCTACGTAGACCAACATCAGTGGATGGCGCTTGTCGTATTCGTAGACTACCTGGGCGTATGTGGCCTACGTAGCCTAGTCTACAAAGCGGCTGTCAATCAATCTGACATCATCCTCGGTCAGCATGAGGCCATCGCCCAGCCTCGTAAGAAATTAAGAGGACACTGCGTCGTTCTGGCGGACTAAGTGCACTTTACGGTGCGATGATGTGAATATCATACGTAACTTTCGTTAATGTATTCCTCCGGAGTCGAGCAATGCATGAATATAGCTCGCTGAATCATAGGGATACAAATGGAATGTTTATTAGACTGCTATAAAAGCGGAGCTAACATTGGAACCACAGACGTTAATCTGATATGACGTCTGTATCGTAGGAGTATACGCATCGTATGAGTATCATGTATAGTGTTTATTGCTTTCTTGTAAAATTAGATAGCAAGCACCACAACCACAACTGACGTTGCACCGACATTACGCCTGCAGAGGCCGTTTTCCAAACCAGTTTATAGACCTGGCGTGGCTCTGTGGTAGAATACCTGATTGCCACGCAGAATGCTTGGGTTCGATTCCTGCTGGGATCCTAATTTTCATTCTTTCCATTCGTCGGGTCAACGCTGCCGATGTCGGTTTTTCTTAACGCTCTCGCATTTAATGTCTGTTCTCACCGTTCCTGGGTAGATATAAACTGTCAATCACCTGTGGCGCATACCCATGCACCGCTGCCCGTGGTAAGCGGGTATGTGCCACACGTGTCTGGAGGAAAGGGTTTGACGACGTACGCGACAGGATTTTCACTTTATTCATGTCATGACGCGACAGTCGTATTCGTTAAATCATGTTGCCCTCCCATGCAAATTTTGGTCGGCACTAAGTTAAGGAGGCGATCATGAGAGCCCCCAGACGTAGGCGGCTAGATAGATAGATAGATAGATAGATAGATACGTAGATAGAAACGCTCAAAGTGCCAGAGGTTCGCTAAGAAATACTTGGCATTTAAAAAGCAAAATGTCGACACAAACTTTATTACGGTTGCATATAATGGCTGACGCAACAAATTCTGAGCGGAAAACAGTAGAGATGAGTGGTCGTACGCAATGGAACGAAGCCCATCCACAAATCAGCGTCACAGGAAGCGTAATACTTGAATAAACACGGTATACTTGTTTAAAGAAACACGTAATATATCGAAACTGCGAATCAAGCGTTGTCACCGACGCGCGGGAAAGAGTCAGAGTGGGGGGCACTTCTTTTCGGCGCCCAGCAAGTCGATCGTGCGGCAAGAGAAGGCCTCGGAGAACTCGCGCATGTTGAGCAGCGGCATGTGGCATCGAAAGCGGGGCCACAGGTCGCCCACTTCCTCGCGGCTGGTGCACGTGAGCAGGCAGAGGCGCATGAAGAACACGCGGTCGTGCTGCACTCGCTCGCGGCCGCGCGTAATCCGCGCCTTGTACTTGAGTCGGTACCTGCGCGTACATACAATACGTCGTATGAGATCGAGTCAACAACGTCTCTAAAGGTGCATTCACACTTGAGAAGCCGAGAGAAAGCGAAAACGCCACAGCGGCCGGAAAACCGCGTTCGCGAACGTAGAAAATGTTCACATTTGTTCTGCCCCTCCTGCAAGCCGCCTTCGCCACTTGGAGAATTCATTCTATTTTGTCCGTTTACCGAGCATTTAATTCCTTAGCAAATTCAAGTAATGTTTGCAAAACGCGGAAAAGAAATAGCTTTCACCTTTTCAAACCGTTGTTTCGGGAGATACACGAGCAGAAACTACATAAGTGGGCACACAAGCAGCGGCGGCGGCGGATTCGCCCGGCTGTGCAAAGCCGAGATATGTTGCGGCACGCCGACTCGCTGCTGCTTCACATTGTGCGAATTCCAGTATTCTCGGCAATCCTAATCCAAACCAGGCTCTCGAAGAACGCGTCCTTGTCGAGGCTGTGAGTTTTGTCGTGTTGAACGGGTACATCTTCAAAAGTGCGCTTTGTGAACACAGACACAAACGAAAAAGTACAGGACATAAGGCAACGAGCGCACTTTTGAAGATGAATCGACATTAACTAGCCCGCCTTATATCCTGAACGGGTAGTTCGCAATTGCGCCGATGCGAGCCACCGCCGAAGCCCTGGTGGCCATGTTGAATTTGCGGCCGGCCGTTGTTTACATCGCGTGGTTTAAGCTAGTGCAGCCAAAGTACGGCTTCCGGTGAAGCGGAAAGGCGATCCGCTTTCGCTTGACGGAAAAATCGGTCTCTGACCGATTTTTTCGCGTCGGGCTCGCCGCCTGGTTTTCCGGCCGCTTTGGCGGCGAAGCGAGTGAATTTCCCGTGAGTTGTGCCGCTTTCACCTTCTTCGAGGTCAAGTGTGAACGCGCAGAAAAAATTCGCACCGGAATAATGACTACGCATGGGCGTTCCCTACTGAAATGGTCCGTATGCCATTCCAATAATTCCGTATGTTTCCGTAAGATATCCTACGGAAACATATAGAAAACATATGGAAAATATACGGAAAACATGGATTCCGTATGGAAACATGGAATTATTGGAATGGCATACGGAACGTTTCAGTAGGGTTCTTGCTATTAGGTACAAACAGCGGAACGTAAACATTGTGTTAAAAAGACTGGGCGTGCAAACACGGACGCAGGAGAGATGTCGGGACACGGCGAACACCGACTAGCAACTGAAAAAAGGCGCGAAGAGGCGCAAAAGAAGGCATAGACACAAAAACGTATCTGCCACGCCCAGGCAAGAGGCGTTACCTACCAATCCGGCACGCGTGGTGAGAGATAACTGCTCGGGCATTTGATTTCTCCTTTATGGAACTTAATCGATGGTTGGCTCACGCATGCTCTACTACTATTATCAATATGCCAGGCCTCAAACACCAGACGCGTTTCTTCACGTGCCTGTACAAAACTGCGTATTCATAGAATTTCGGAGTTCGTTTAGTCTCGACAATGTAAAGCTAGATTGAAGCCTGCGGTCAGTCGTCTCTTAACATTATGTATCGCGATTAAAACTGCACCCTTTTGAAAGTCGTTTTCGTCGCACAAAAACTCTAGAATAACTCGGCATTTTCCTATCAATAATAACTATGTCACGCTGTTCGCACGCACGCCTTTCGTGAAATGGAAGTACCGGTCGCGAAGAAAGGCATGCGAGGTAGATGACGACCATTATTAGGGAGTTTTAGGTAACCGTTTGTTGCCTCCCGGCCCACTCCCACATGGAGCAAAAGCGCAACCGCCTGACACTCAGCAGCGAGCACCTCCGCTCTACTCGGAAACTAGACCGTAATATTGAATAGATTGACGACGAGTGCGCAAAACGAATTCAAGGTGGCTCAAACATAAGTAACTCCGCGCACTCAGGTTGCGAGTGGTGTATCCACACGACGGACGGCTCCTAGGATAACTGTTCCGCATTTCCACAGGCTTCGAATAACACGACTGGCGAGGCGAGCAGATGAGATAAGCAGAAGAATCGACATGGCGCCGTTGCTTGAGGGAGTGCCGTCGGCTTGGAATTTATCGAAAGTGTAGAATTTATCGTCTTCGTGTGACTCGTAACTTCCCAAATGACACTTGCATTTGATTTACGTTAGCGTCTAGAAGGTGCAACATACCGTATTCGAGACCATTTTGACTGTTTCCGGAAAGCTTTGTCAAACTCTCGGTGCTTGAGGCGTTATTGTACTTGACGTCGACAGACAGACGCAAATTACACCAACGGAAAGCTCAGCGATGTCTTCTTCGCTGAACGCATGCGACTGTGCTGGTAAGCGTGAGCAGAAAACGTTCGGCTGAGAACGGCTGAGGAAATTTGAGCTAGAAAGACGCCCCAAATACTCCCTTTCTTGGAAGCGGCCAACTACGGGCTAATTGGTATTGCGCAATTCCGAGAACGTAGTGCGACTACTTAAAGCAGGGACAAGATCAAAGAAAATGACGAGGACATTTTAAGCACTCTTTTTCCCTCGATTTTTTTTTTTAGTGTAGATGCCTGAAAGCAGCTTTGAAGGCTTCAGCAGCTTCGAGTGACAACATTTCACGATGTCACACTACCCAGTGCGCCGCTAAGATGAAGGAGTAACAGTGTTTGCGGCTGCAGGCAATCCGCATCTTTAACCCGCCACGGTGGTCTGTGGTGCTCGACTGCTGACCCGAAGGTCGCGGGATCAAATCGCGGCCGCATTTCGATGGAGGCGAAATGCCCAAGGTTTTAAGTGCACCTTAAAGAACCCAGGTGGCCGAAATTTCCGGAGCCCTCCACTACGGCGTCCCTCGTGACTATGTTGCGGCTTTCAGACGTAAAAATCCAACAATTATTAATTATTATAATACGCATCTTTCAAGTTTACCTTGCGTCTTAAAACGGTAGTGAACTGACAAGACTGCTCTTATCAGTTCACTACGCATGTTTCTGCATTAAAAAAAAAGGCATTCCAGAAAGTTTGAGTCACCAAATGCGCCATTAATGTTGGTTACCGTGAGTGCTATCATGAACAGTGTTGCTCTATACGCGGCGTGCAAAGGGGGATATATATGTGGGCTTTTTTTTATGCGTATAGTTTTCAGTTTCTTTAGCGTCCTCATAAAACATTGTACAAACATCGAAATGCGTTGTTAGAAAAGATCAGTTGTGTTAATTTACTTCTTCCTAGGTTATCGATATTACCTATGTAACGGGAAAGCTACAGACGAATGTACAAATCGCACACGAGCAGTCCTTATCAGAGTGCTTTTCGAAGTAATCGTTAGCGCAGGAGTCAAAGACGGTGGCTGGCATCTTGCTTCGCCGCGCTGAGCTTTCGTGTCTGGCTCAATCGCTGCTGCCGTTCTGCTCCGTGCACTGGTTGCAGCTTGCCTAACGTTGTCGAGCTTTTCGGTACGTAGGCAGCGCCGGTCTTGTTCGCTGAGCAACTGCATTGGCGACGCGTTGCTATACCCCGTAGGACCCCGAGCTCAATCGTCTATCCCCAGACTAAGGAGACCAATCGGAGACGTTGCTGGTTACAAACACAAACGAAAATATCAACAAGCGTGCAGGTTCGACTGATACGTCTATACCTCTTTCACACATTTTTGTAAGACAAAACATTATGCCAGTGAATTCCATCTACAACCGTCAGCATAAATCTGGTTTAGTGAAGAGAAACAGCCCTAGCAGGAATACAAGTCAACGCAGCAAAATATAATACACGTAAACCGGAAGAATGGCACAATAAAAAATGTCGCACTAATAATGGCGAACACAAGCTACGGTTCACGCTACCAACATTTCTAAATGCAATTAGTAAAGAACAGCTCTCTAGCATCGCACAAATTTCATGTAAAACACTACGGATACTTTTTCTTGTCATAACATCATTACCATAAACTCGTTTACTTTTTGTTTCAGAAACTCACTGAGAAATGGTTACATTGTTTTGGTGTTTATAAAAAATGTATTTATTGAAAGAGTCCCTTACAGGTGGCACGTGCAAGCATGCTACATACCTGGACGTGATCCATGAACAACGCGCTGTATATGTAAATTTTTCGTGATTTTGGGACGTTAAACTCCAGCAATTATATTGTATATGTAAATTTGATTTATTTATTTTTTTCCTCGTTGCGACCACCGTTATGCCGACGTGTGTGTAGGGTGACACTCTCAAGCTGTTTAACCAGCTTTTGCTTTCCGGGTCGCCCGCAACTTTGCTTATGCTGTTGCGAACAAGGTCCACTAAATTCAATTCAATTGTTAATAGAACTGTATTTTGTGATGTGCAGCTTATGCATAATCTTGGACGTCGGCGGTATTCAAGAGAGCCGACTCGAGAATGGACATACCTGTCGAACGCGATGCGCGCCGCTCGAGTCCAGAGGAACACCTGGTCCCTCTGCTCGTCCAAGAAGGAGGCCGTCGAGTTGCTCAGTCGCCGGTACTGCTCCTCGTAGCAGCGAATCACCTCGTCGTAGTTGTGCAGCGTCTGGTCCGTCCACCAGAGGTCCTCAATACCCGACGCCGACAGACGCGCCCCCATGTGGCCCACGGCGCTGCTCAGAGCCATAGCTATGAGCACGCCCAGGGTGCCGTAATTGAAAGGATCGCCGGCTTCCGGATAGAACAGCGGCGGCTTCGACAGCAACGTTGGCAGGAACAGCTCGGCACCACTTCGAAGGCTCCACAGCTTCAGGTAAGCCACGTCGCCCTCCAGCTGGAGTCTGTCGATTACAGCTCTTAGCTCAGGCTGTTCAAGCTTATCTCTACTGCCACTTCGCAACGTCAGAAGTTTAAAGAAAAAATACGGTCACTGTTTGGAAGTGTCCAGGGTCGAAGTGTTCTAACTAACTAACTAACTAACTAACTAACTAACTAACTAACTAACTAACTAACTAACTAACTAACTAACTAACTAACTAACTAACTAACTAACTAACTAACTAACTAACTAACTAACTAACTAACTAACTAACTAACTAACTAAATGTAATCAACCGTTTTAACTATTCGAATAAGCTTTGCTAACCAATCACCTTAGAAGAATCTTCCATATGCCCTAAAGTTGCATCCGACTATAGTAAGAACTTGTCGTTCCTTGTTTGTCCAAGATTTGCTACGTCCATCAGCCACTTAGTTTTCGTGAGCGCCCCGAGGGCTTGTTGTGATGCGTTGTGGTCATTCAACTTTGTGGGATGAATACTTAAGACAATGTAATGTGTGCCATTAATTACACTTCATGTAACATGAGACAATTATTTTTTTTGAAAGAACAGCCACCGGCAACTAGACACCAGAATGTCATCAAAAACGATAGGGATGCCGAGCACAGTGGCGACTGCTTACTTTCCGTACAAGCCGTACTCTTCGTTGCCAACCTCCCTGCGCAGTAGCGTGTCCAGTTGGGCGGCCTCGATGTAGCCGTTGACGAAGTCTGCGGGCGGCCTGCTCAGCTTGGAGTAGTTCACCTGGCGGCTCACGCTCACCGACACGTCCGAGATGTTCGGGTTGATTGTGATCAGGCGCACATTTCTCACCTGTAATGCGTGCACGCATCAGTTTACAAGTGACGCCTCGCATTACGGCAAGCATTTTCTGTACCGAGCGGTAACTTTATGTCACCGACTTCGGTAAAAACGGCAAACGTGTGGCAGTGACAAGGTTCGCAGCACCGAATAATTAACTTTTATATACAAACAATACCGAAAAAAATTTAAACAAATAATGGGACACGGATGAAGTGCCTGCACCACGCCAATGTGGTTATATTTTCATTTTTCTATAAGTCTCGAATGACATGACAGCGATATAATACTAATATCTGGGGTTTAACGTCCCAAAACTACGATATGATTATGAGAGACGCCGTAGTGGAGGGCTCCGGAAATTTCGACCACCTGGGGTTCTTTGAAGGGGTACTGACACGATATTTCTGAAAAATACCAACAGCGAATATAGCTTCGAAGTTATTTTAAATGAATTTTGAAGTTTGCGTGAGCGATCGACATCCTCGTGCTACTGACACCCTCAAAGGGTAGAGTTACTGTTTATGCTACCTTTAGGTAGCAGAGTTGCGCATCTGTCTTCCAAACGCCGCTAGCAACCATGCATTGCGGAGAAGCTGACGCTCGGGCCAATTTTTGTTATTTCTCGACGCCGCCGCTGCAGCGAACTGAATTAACACTAGCCATCGACAGCCAATGTTTATCGCCGGTCTTCGACACGCCAGACATGTTAAAGGGCCCCTAAACCACCCAGAGGTCGAAATTTAGTTGTGGCGTCGCAGTTGTGCACGAGACTACAGCGAACGCTGGCGGAGTTGCACGCGCTTTCTCGTTTCGCTCTTTCCTTCGCTAGGCTGCGTTCATCGGCTCGTCTATCCACCTCTCCGAGGGCCCTTCCTCAGCACTGTTCCTCAGCGTCCGAGATGGAAACGCAAGAAGCGCGCGCATCTGCTGGCAGAAAACAGGCTCTTGTTTGCCCACTGACAGCGTCTCTTGCTCGCGACGTCACCTAATCATACAGGTGACGTCACGGCGGCTGTTGTCGACAGAGCAAAGGCACGGAGAGGAGCAGGCGAGCGTCTGTTGGTGGTTTTGTGGCCCTTTAATCGTCGACACGGTAGGCATGTCGCCTGCAAAAACGGAGTGTGACTTCCCCGCATAGCTGTGGTTGCTAGCCGGACCTATGCGCAACTCTGCTACCTAAAGGTAGCATATGCAGTAACTCTATCAAAGGGGACTCTTGGGGACCCCCTACTTCCCTCACGTGACCACGCTGCAACAAGTTATGATGACGTCATAGCCGACATGTTTATTTTGCCGCGTTTGGGTGTGTTCCAATACTCACCGTAGACGGCTAAATAGACAGCTAAGTGGACAGCGGCCATCTTAAGTCCCATTCCAATTCTCACGTAGCCGGCAAAATAGACAGCTTCGAGAAAGACAAAAACAATGCAGGCTACTTTGCTGTCCAAACAAGATGGCGGCTCAGCGCAATGCTCGCGTATCTCGGATCTCGCCGGTATGGTCGTCTGTACACCAGTAGGCGCTTTTCCAGGCGCTCAATGTAAGCTACGTTAATTTTTTCATAGGTTTGAACACGAAAGAGGCTAAAGAAAGAACATTTACGTTTGTTTTTCTTAGCTTTCTCTTCTCGACGCTAAGTGGCATCACGTCGCGTAGACGTCTTCTAGACGCGTTCCATTTGTCGGACAACATGACCTCGATGCTGTCTTCTAAGCTGTCAGCGTAGACTGTCTACGATGCTGTCCAGAATTGGAACACAGCCTTTGCTCCAGCAGCCTACTTCTCGGCGGCTGCTCGCGAAGCGCGCGGAAGTGCGTCACAGTTCTGTGTGCTGACGTGATCGAGCGCTGCACCCGCTAGGTGGTGATAGTTGCACCCAGAGGCTTGTTTTTGAAACCGAAACTGACACTGGTCGGTAATGAGGAGCCTGTAATTATCTGTCGCGCGCTGCAGCAAACGATGTGCCGTGTTATGACTAACAGGCCCCCAGCAACACACTGCAGCAAAAAAACGCGAGGCCAAAATTTTTGGGTCAGTAACTCTTTAACGTGCACATAAATCTAAGTACACGGGCCTCAAACGTTTTTGCCTCCATAAAAGATGCAGCCGCCGCGGCCGGGAACCGATCCCGATCGCCGTAACTAGAGGCCGGATATTTAGGCATTAAAAAAGCTCGTTTTAGGTGCCAAAATTAGGCAGCCAAACAACGATTTAGGCTTCTAAAATCGTAAATATAGGCACAATAAATTTTGACCTAAATGCAAATAGTTTCAAACGAAGACGTGTGCGACCTCTATCTATGGCAGGAAAGCAAAAATATCGTTGCTTAAGATGGCACAAAGGCGCCAAAAGTTGAACACATCCGTGTATTTGTGCTTTGTTCCGCATGGTTCCTAGAACACGGTCTCTCCTGTGTTCTTCGCGATGAGTCAAGTGTCCACTGTCGAATCAACACACTCTCGGGTGCCTTTTCGGCATTACTGAGAAGAGCAGAGGAGCAGATATCCAGATTCCTAAAAGACGAGAAGGGAGGCATTCCTCTTATTGGCCGAGTCGAATCGCGTAGAGCTAAATTTCTCCTCTGTCAGTGAACCACTGGCGAAGCGGGGGGGAGAGGGGGGTGAGGGGTGCAACCCCCCCCCCTCCCCGAAACTTTTCAATTTTGCATGTGGATATATATACATGCACACATTCAAACGCACTCACGAGCATACATAAAGTATGGTTGAACCTCCCACCCCCCTCCGCTCCATCCAAAAAAGATTCTGGCTACGCTACTGCAGTGAACACCATACAGGTAAATAAACAAAGCAAAAGCCGCGTGCGTATGGTATTTTTCTTTGTTTATTTGCTCCTCACTCTCCTTTCCGCTGACGGCTCTCTGCGGTCTTGCATTCGCCAATTTCTCGCGTCATACCAGTGCGGCGGCGAATGCTCGCCGGCGTGTCCCACTTCAATGCTGCTAGCGGTTGTTTCCGGCAGTTGGTTGAACTAGAGGACTAGGTTGAACCCCATAGAGTTCCGAACGGTCAATGTTGTGCGGCAACGTGACTCACGGGCTGAAACTGCACCCGGGAGCGAAACTTGAGGCTAATTAGTATTCATATAAGCGCCAATTTTGTCTGTTAGTTCTCAGAAGTGTTGTGTCTAACAAAGAAAAACGAGCCCTTAAAAGTCTTCTACCCTTCAATATTGAAAATAGGCATTTCTAGGCATTTGTAGGCAAATAGGCACAAACGCCAAAAATAGGCATTTATAGGCGCTGTAAGAACACTATAAAAGCCCTTCTTAACCTCTGATTCATGCTCATATACCAAAGTGGCGCGATAGGAGCGGAAGGAACAAAATAGGCATTTACCTAAAATCCGGTCTCTAGCCATAACCACTAGACCACCGTGGCGGGGCGACATGAGATGAAACAGCAACTTATGAAGTGTGTTAAGGTGTTTAATAGACAGCACTGAACGACAATGAGTAATGGCGACAGTCACGGCAAGGCACGAATTCCCTGCGCGAGCGGCGTTCTTTTTCAAGCAACCAAAGAGGACGACCCACTAGAAGGCGCTGGAGAGGGTAACCCATAACCATGTCCCAAGGCATCTCTACAAGTGTTATACTATATGCACCGCCTGAAAGCGCTAAGAGGATGGAAGGGAGAAACAAATTATTTCCTTTGCTTATTGTGACACCGCCGCTTCAATTGCTTTAGGTGGATTTCATACACAGCTTGGCGAACACAGGAACGTGTCATTTTATGACACTCGTTAACTAGAACCCAGTCCGGGAAATACCAGTGAAGTAGGATCTTCATACACACACGTATTAGTTATAACGCACTGAAAAACGAAAACGCTGAGGTATCACTTTAACAAGGTCACAAATTATTCTTTAAAAAAACGCATAGCCTGGAAACATGTGTACCTGTCGTCGTTGGGGAACCTGAAGAAACCGATGAAGCCGGTATTAGCCCTTACAAAAATATGTTTAGATAGTCCATATAAAGTTTGTAGACATCTGTCTATAAAATCAATTGACGTTCTATAGCTGAATTCTTTAGACTGGTCTATAGACAGTCTATGGAATAGTGGCCGCACTCGTTTTTATAGACCAGTCTACAAGAAAGTCTAAGTCTATAGATTGGCTATAGAAGGTCTGTAGATTGATAAAAATTCATGCGTTTAAACCGATGTCTGCAGAATGTCTATAAACAAAAGTCTATAGGCTCATATAAATCTACTTTGGTTTACTTTTGTCTATAAAATATCCACAGACAAATGTCTGTAGATTATCCATAGGCTATTCCTATGACCCAGTATATAGAGTGTCTACGGACTTATTACCTCACAAATATACTGTGGTCTACAGATTGCCTAGAGGCAGTTCCTGTAGATTAGTGATGTATAAATTTATCCCAATAAATTCTGGAAAAGAAAACGATGCAAAGCACACAGAAAAGAATGACAAGCACAAGCGCTGACTTACAACAGAGCTTTAATCAGAAAAAGATACAAAAATATAAAAACTTATGACAAAGCATGCGCGAAAAACAAATGCAGACCCATTTTTGCATACAATGTAACGAAGCTACTTCTCCGTCAATAGAACTTTTACTATACAGACAATTTATGGTTCATCAAACAATGAAAATATGGAGTGGCAGGACCAATATTTGCCCCAGTTTTTCTCACACAGATACAGCAACAAGGAGAGCATGCACTCGCTTAACAAGTTTAATTGAACTGAAGCTCACATCCACCAACGATAATTTACATATACGTGCTGTGCTACTTCGAATGAATTAAGTTTGTAGTTGTATGTGTGTACTCAATGTTACTACCAGTTCAAAACGTGTTTCAGACAATTGAATTGCCTTACAGTGAGCCTCGTGTACAAACCTAATGAACGAGCGAATGGAAATTTTTTCGAGGGCCTCGTTTCTTTGTTAGACACAACCAAATTAATCGAACAGACAATTAAGCCAGGGAAAGCATAGCGGACATTAATTGTCGTCTTCAAAGGGGCACTGAAGAGCAAAACGATTTTTCTCATATTAGTAAATTACTCTTTCACGATACCAAAACCACCACGCTTGCTGCGAGAAGATGCTTAGTAAGCACGAAAATACGCAAAAACAAAATGTGGGTGGCGACGCCACCTTGAAGTTTCCACACCATTCGCCGTGACGTTACATGTTTTGACGGCGCCTACTAGGGACTACGTAGTTCCTAATCGGTAAAAATGAAGTACATTGTCCTCTGAGGGGGGCCAGAAACTTGACATACCAAGTTTGGGGTAATTTTATTGAGCAAATGGCGTCAAAATAAGATACACTTTGAAATCAGTGACGTCACGCGGGAAGATTTCGGCGCGAAATTTAAAAATGAAACTTTGACGTTGGTTTTCTCCTCTATTAATAAACCTATTGTGGCGAAATTAACGACATTACAGTTCTCAGAGCCCAATTTATCGATCTAAACCGATTCATTGTTTCTCTTTAGTGTCCCTTTAATTGTAGTGTAGTAATAATGGCGTACGTTGAAATTGATTACAGTGGACGAAAACTCACCCTTTCCGTCGGTGGGATCTGAATACACAACCTTCTAGTTACACGTCTGGCGCTTCCCCGTTTACTTCGTTGGGTACTTATGTATTTGTTATCCCTAGGAGTCTCAGCCAGCACCGCACGTAGCCCGGGTGGCGAGTTTGGAACATTCATTTTCGACGGAGGGCATCACGTGGCACTTGATCTTAGCACCACGTAATAATAATAATATCTGGGGTTTAACGTCCCAAAACCACGATATGATTATGAGAGACGCCGTACTGGACGGCTCCGGAAATTTGGACCACCTGGCATTCTTTAACGTGCACCTAAATCTAAGTACACGGGCCTCAAACATTTTCGCCTCCATCGAAAATGCAGCCGCCGCGGCCGAGATTCGATCCCGCGACCTTCGGATCAGCAGTCGAGCGCCATAACCACTAGACCACCGCGGCGGGGCCTTAGCACCACATACAGCTGACCAATAAACCCTCGCATGCTAACTTGATGCTTTAAGTCTACCGGGGCGACGCCCTCGCTGAATCTACGAAAGTAGGGGATCTTTTCGATCGTTTTGGTTGTGTATAAAAAAGAAACGAGGCCCTCCAAAAATCCCCTTTTTTTCTTTCATTCACCGCGAAGTCCTTGCCCCGGCTGACTTATGCCTCAAGTTCGCATGCGACGTTTTATCGGTGAGCTGCCGCCTCATGGAAAAGATCGCGTGCCACGTGACAAACTCTGGCAAAGAAGAGTGTTCCACACTCGCCGCCTTGAGTACGAATGGCACTGGCTAACACTCCAAGGGACTACACATACATAAATGCCCAGCAAAGCGTACGGCGAAGCGCTTTCCGTCGTAGCTCAATCGGCTGAGCATTGGGCGTTTAGATACCATCAACGCAAAGGGCGATTTTCCGTTCACTTTATTCCATTTCAATTTAGGCCATTATTACTACACTACAGTTAAAGCCAACAATTAAAGTCCGCTATGCTTTCCCTTGGCTAATCGATTTATTTGGTTGTGTCTGTACACACCCAAGAGCTACGATCTGCGACAGACAGACTAAAATATTTAATATAGAACAATTACGTACATTCTTTGCAAAAACGAGCGCGGCACCGTACACGGCGACGCAGCTACGAACACATAGCCTCTGAGCAGCATGGCGTATGCATGACCGCGCCGTGTGTGTACATGTGTCTATCTGCACACCCGTCTACTTTTATAAAGTTGATTTGCACGTTAGTTAACTATAACCATGCTTATAACAATAATTGATGGGTTTTAACATCCAAAAACCACGATTATGAGCGACGCCGTAGTGGAGGGCTCCAGAAATTTTGACCACCCGGGGTTCTTTATACGGGCACCTAAATCTAAGAACACGGGCCTCAAGCACTTCGCGAGCCCTCAAGCAAAGCGACCGCCGCGGCCGGGATTCGATCTCCGCGACCTGTGGGTCAGCAGTCGAGCACCTTAACAACTATATATTTAGACCACCGTGGCGGGTAACTATGCTTATTGAACGATAATGTCTGTTGCATTTCCACCACAGAAAGGGTACGGGGCGACCAGTAATGTTTAAAAGCAGACTCAATTTTATAGTGACAAGGCATGTGCACGTCATTTCATGCAAGGATGCCGCATTGCATACAGTCAAGGAAGAAGGGCAAAACAACACAAGGCCTGCATAACACAAGCATAGCATCGCGCAATGCAACGCATATTCTTCAGGCTGTTTTTAGCTCTAATCGACGCACACGGCAACGGCTCCGCGGAAGCGTATAACGAACACCACAGAAGGCAGAGACACTAGTACAAGGCATACTTTCGTATCAAACACTTCCTCTTGCACACCATCTCTATTATCGCAGCTCGCCGCTCGGGCAATCTTACCTACACAAAGTTGTCATGCACAGTCACGCGATTTGGCAACGTTCTTGAACTCACCGAAGAGCGATATTCGCTGTGGCGACAGTCTCGTCAAAAGGCGCGCGCTTGTGATCTTGTTCAAAGCTTCGCGCTCGTTGGGGCTACAACACATGGCCGTCAACGATTCCATGTCAAACAACGATGCGTCCGTCCCGACACGCGGTGTAAGTACGTGTCCATTCCACGACTTCCAGCGACGATACCGGCACGTAATATTAATCAACGTGGTAAAAATACATGCGCGCAACAAACTTATTTCGGCATTACACACTGCGCTGCAAGAACTTCTTTCACAACGACCCTCAAATGCGTCAACTGCCTGAACGGCTTAAACGCAACGTCAGTGCGCCTGCGCGCCCCCTGGTTTGAACTGATTGGCTCTCGCTCAGCGAGCGATTTGAAACTGAGTTGCAGCTGCGCGCCCTCTTCCGTTCGTTTGCCGCACCGGTTCTCGCTTTTCTCCCCTTCCTTATCGTGTTCGCTCGCGCGCCTTCACGATTCAAGGCGAAACCCCATATGCGCAAAAATTCACGCGACAGCGCGATTCTCTCGGTGGATTTCATGCGTGGTGGTCGCGTCGTCCGCGATGCCGAGTTTACTCGGCCTCTCGCCGATCGTCGTGCCGCTGCGAACGGTTGCGTCGTCCGCTACGCCCAGCACCTCTCTCGGATTGAGTTTCGACTCTCTGTGATGTCCGTGCCTCTGGCCGATCGTCGTGCCGTGACGGTTCCCACGTCAGCCAGCCGAGCACCTCTCACCGATTAAGGCTCGCCTTTCCGTGATGTCTTCGTGCACCTGCTCATCGTGCCCCGTCCATGAACTTCGCTGACAGGATCCCCCACTCCTACTCTTTCCTTCTACTCTTTTAATCCCTCCTTATCCCACCCCCCTGAGAGCTACTGCTGTGGTGTCATCCCCTGAGATGGACAATTGCGGGGCTCTCAATTTTCTTCACTTCCTGTTTTTTTATTATTATCAAGAATCACCCCCCCCCCCCCCCCCCGACAGCGACGAGCGATGCTATGAGCGACGAAAGAAGTCGTTCGCGCGACGTGTTGCGTGGTCGATTTCGCGCGATCGCTCGGTTTTTCAGATTTGGAAACCGTCGCATGTCCGTCGCTCGTCGCCCGGAAGTGCTGTGCTCAAGCAGCCAATAGCAAAACACCGGAATAAGATGCATCAGTGACGTATTGCTGATTGCCGCCACTTTCTTATCGACGCACATCAACAACAACGTTCATCAACATGACCAACGGCGACGAGCGCAATGTTGACGTTGTTGAACGCCAACGCTGGGACCCGCGCCGTCTGTGACGCGGCTTGGCAGCACGTAGCAGCAGTGATGGGATCGAAAAAAATGCTGCAAGACAATGATAAACATTTTATGTACCATTATGCAACAAAACATCGTATTTTACATCGCATACCGCTGAGAACGGGCCACTTTTGGTACGAGTGAACGCCCTCATGCCAGCAACAGTGGAGATCGCTCGCCGAGGGCGTCGCGTGAATGGGGTTTGCCCATCGAAGCGACCGCTTGCGCGAAGACGACCTACGTCGCGTCGCTCGTCGCTGTCGCGTGCATTTTCGCGTATATGGGGTTTGGCCTTCACGGCAGTGCCTGAACGAAAAAGCAACTTCTTAGTGGGGAGGCCGCTTCTGAGCGATTCTTCAATTGTATTTCCAGTGCTTGCTGTTTAAACATACCGTTCGTGGACCATTCGTGTACAGGATATGTAACGAACGGTCCGTTTTTACTACTATCTGTAACAGCTGTTGCCCTCACGGCCGTGTCTGTGTGTATGATCACAAGCATGTGGAAAACTTGAGCCTTTGACAGCAAGTGTCTGCAGTGCCGAGTGATATCTCTTTGAAATTTGCACCGAGCCAGTGTCACCATCGATGACTCGCCCTTAGGGCGATTCAGTTGCAATTTCTTTCTTATTGATGTTCCCTGTTAATTAAAATTAATATATTCTAAGCGGGAGATGTAAGCAAGTGCATACACACATTATCAATTTGAAATCGCTTACTGAAACACGATTTAATATTACATTGCACGTCGTCGTAATGAAAACAGAAAAATGCATATTTGTTGAAGAACATCTTAATTAACATATTAACTTCTGAAAATGTCGTGAAAATGAACAAATATAATGAGCTAGCGAAAGGGCCACAGCTAATTCGCAAAATATTTTTAACAAAATTGGTTTCTGGGCACAGTGCTTCGTATATGAAAAGAATGGCGAAATACTGTATATTGAATAGTAACAAAAATGAAAGCACTGCAGTGGGCCCTGCTATTTGTGTCTTGAAAAAGAGCTGTTGTACTCTGTTCACTGTTTGCCCATCGTCCCGCTTCAAACCTGCGATTTCCAGTGTTCGACGAAATACATTGCCCTTTGCATTGTAGCAACGAAGGCGGAAAGAACCACACAGTCCTTGCAGTACATCCAGTCGGTGAGCCATAGAGTGCGACATACTTAGTGGAAACATCTTTAGCACTAATGTGAGCATGCGAGTTACGAGGGGAAATATATATGTGCCATGTGCGCCAGAATGTGTTAATGAGATATACAAAAACGCAATCCTGCTCAATTTCACATTGTGGTTCAATTAATTAATGAGCCCCCTTAGTTCTTTTTTAACATACCTTACAGCTAGGGCCCAATGGGGCAATAAGGAGTGCATGCTTAGATGTTATATGAACAAAAATGTAGCAAAATTGCATAAAGTACACACGTCTGATAAAATTTCAATGAAAAACCTTATTTTCAGCAAGAAATTAAATAACTCCACTTTAGCTTCTGTCTTTAGACAGTCTATAGACTGGGATTTGACAATAGGAAATAACACCAATTTATCAACCTTTGTATATAGACAATCTATACACTGGGATTAGACAAAACACAAACTTCATCAACTTAACTTTTGTCTATAGATTGTATATAGACTAACAATAGAAAAAAAAAGAACCATACGTTTTTAAAACTTTTGTTTATAGACAATCTATAGAACGCAATTAGACAAAAGATGACAAGCATTTATAAACTTTTGTCTATAGATTGTCAAAAGATTTTCTTTAGAAAAAATACTAAATCTACATAAAGGCGAACTCGACTACAAGAAGTCTACAGACACTCTATAGACTGTCTAAATCCATTTTTGTAAGGGAGAGCTTCTGCGGCACCCTACAGCACAGCTAATATATGTACGATAATTACAATGTGAATACATGAGCTAATTAAAATGTTACTGTCAAGCTTATCTTAAGCAACGTGCACAGTAGCATCGTTGTACTTGCGAAAAAACGGAAAGCAGCGGATGCTGTCGGATAATAACTAGCCGGCCGTCTGCGCGTTAGCGGCACGGTGTTCGTGTTTCTTCACTCGTCAAAGCGATGGTCCGTTCGCGCGTTGTCGATGCGATCAGCCGGCCACGAGGAGCGGTGAATGATGCAGCAACGCTCAATAGCGGCCCAGCTGTGGCCTCAGTTTAGCGCATGTGTGAGTATAGCGATTCACGGCCGCCACATCTACACTGCGAAACTTCTCCATGCACGCATCGCCATCATGCTTCTTAAACTATAGAACATAAAAACGGAACGCGCAACTTTCGTCTTATTCACGGACACATAGCCAACGCCGACACGGCGTAATCGGTTACACTTCCCGCAAGCGGGCTAAAACATTCTCAACGCATTAAGCTTCATTTCACCCACATGCACGTGGCGCGTATTCGCTCACAGTCACGAAACACAAAAAATTACCGCCAACGACATCAAGTCATAGAAGCTAGCAATCACGTGCTTGAGATTGGGGCAGGGGACAGGTGGGCGTTGCCGTCCGCCGAGGACGTTTTTACAGAGTTCTACGTTATAATTAATGAGCGTGTGTATTGCCGAACCCGGTTCTCGTTTCGGTGCACTTGGATTTGCACATTACTAGACCTTCCCCTCGATTTCGACTAAGACGTCCTTAACACCCGTTCGTTCCCTGACCCGCTCTGCTCTCCCCTTGTCCCTTAAGCTCACACCTATAATTTTCCTTTCCATGGCGTCGTCCTCAATTTAAGCTGAACCCTCTGCTTAAAGCCTCCAGGTGAAGTAAGTGCCGGCAAGATGCGAGTATCACGTCCTTATTTGTGGGGAGTCCTAAACCAACCGCCATGCATGTCCGTTCTTCCTGCGGCAATTATCGTGTTGAGAGGCGTAAATTCGGACCTTTCTGGTGGCTTCCAGACGCGAGGGCAGCTCCAGCCAGTGGACGCGGTTCATGTGGTCGACGACGCCCTCTAGGATGTCGTCGAACAGCTTTCGGCTCGCCTCGACGGCGCTGCTGTTGATGGTCAGGTTGGCCACCAGGGCAGGCCACGTGTAGAAGAGGAACTGGCGCGTCGTGTTCAGGCACATGATGACCACGTCGCGGGCGTGCTGCTGCTCGTAGCGCCGGAAGAAGTCGTAGCGCAGCACCTCCATCACCACCTGCACGGTGATGTAGGCGGTCGCGTTGCGAAGGCCACCGCCCATCACGATGCCCATGACGGTCCTGCGAAAGGGTGGCACTCTGTCATCCGCATTTCTCACGAGAGCTCAGTATTGACGATCACAGGTGTAGACTTCAGGCGGACTTTAACGAAGGACACGACTACAAACGGTGAACGGTAAAGCAAGTATGGATACTAAGCAAGCAGTAAATTACAAAGGGAAGGATACATCGACACAGCAGTCCATGCAATATCAGTATACTGGGTATTGTAGATTGTATGAGCGGAAAACAGCAGGAATGGAAGGAAAAAACTTTATTTCTATTCCTGCTGTTTTCCGGTCGTACAATCTACAATATGTTGCACAAACCGGCCCAGTATACCACCATATTGAGTATACTGGGTGTTTTTTTTTTTCTTTTAGAAAATATGGAGAGTTTATAAAAATGCTGCGACAGCCAGGCTTTTGTCGTCTTCGTACACTAACTCTACGTTCAGGCGGAAGTACTTCGACGCAGCAAGTTAGAATAAAGTGATCAATTAACGAAAACTTGACAATTGTATATTTAATTATTGACTTGAGGCCAGTTGTGTATATGGGAAAGTTGTAGACCATCACAATTTATGGTGTGCCTAATTTTTAGAAATCACAAAAATTGCACGTAATTTGGGATATTCATCATCGAGTTTCGATGGCGATAGCGAAACCGTGACCGCCGGGGGCGCTGGAAAGGCGGCCGCTGACGTCAGAACCGAGTTACGCCTTTGATTGCCACAAAAACATCAGAGGTAGCATTCCAAGAAAACTCGACTTATTTCGTCGACGTTTAGGTCACAGCCTTATTTTGAAAAAGACCAGAATCTGGTCTATTTCTTTTTTTTTTCAAGACCAGAGCCTGCTCTTGGAATGATATCGGAGCGATAAAGCTGACAAACTAATGTCATCGCCGTCATTTTATGCACATCCTGTAGCATTTAAACAGAACAGTACCATCTACATTTGGACGGTGACGACGCATTCATTGTCTCCGCTGTTTCAAGGCGAAAGTTTGACATGGCTCAGGGGTAAATAATTCCGACCTCCGCCCTCGTCGGCTTGAACACGAATGCTGCCAAAACTCGCGTTCCTGGAAGTAAAGCAACATAAGGCGCAGAAAGCTTCCGAGGGAGGAAAGAGGGTCAAAAGAACCGGTATATTAAGGTAAAACACTTGTATGACTCATGAGTGAAAGAAATTTGCCCAGCTTGCACTGAGTCGCACAAGGCTGGGGCAGAGCAGAGCCGGTCGGCACTCGGCTGGTCCTGGCTTGACACCGTGAACCGGCTAACGGCGGGCATAACAGCCCTGCTGTAGAATCGGCAGCGTGAACACGAATGACACCAAAAGTCAGTGGTTTAATGAGTGTCTCGTGGGAGCAGAGGCGCCCACGATATGTGCCCCGCCTGTCGTTCTTTCACACAGAGATAACGCGATAGCGTTAAAGAGCTCGTTTCTCAGAAATTCCTGGCGTCGGCGTCGTTTGCTGTGAGCGAAAATTGAGCGTTGTCCGTGAGTGAAAAATCGAGAAAGAGGCAAATAAAAAAATAACAGAAATCTTCGGTTTGGGTGAGAACCGAACCCAGGCCTCCTGCATGGCACCACAGAGCGATGCCATTGCTTGACACTTCTTCGCGCAGAAACACTACGTGAATGACACGTAGTGGGAGGAGTCTCCTTAACGTTGCATGGCAGAAGCGTAGTACCACGCCAGGCGTCAAGACGCGTGAATTGCACAACGATTGGTGGTTTTCAAGGTCCACCCATTGCAAAGCACTCAGGCATATTAAATCATCATCAGCAGCCCTATCAAGAGCACCAACAAAGTGAGCAGCTGTGAAGGTTCGTGTTGCCTTACGGACACATAGTGGGCCCTTCGCTGATTAAAAAAAAGGAAGAATTACAGCGTAGTGGGCTCTTAACAACTGTACTTGCCTTGGCATTATTGTCTGTTAGTTCTCATTAATATTGTACTTGCAGTAGGCATTCTAGGATAGTTTGAAATGGCTAATGATACGCGCACAGACTTTCGTTTCCTTGCGGCACGGTTGAGGCATCCACCGAGAGCCGAAGCGAGGCTAGCAGTTGAGAAGGCGATACGCGCACGGGACTCGATCGCGTCCTACTCTTGAAGGCGAAGCTCAAGCACCCTCGAAGTTTTAAATTCGAAGCATTTCTTAGCGAACATTTTGCACTTTGAGCGTTTCTATCTACGTATCTATCTATCTAGCCGCCTACGTCTGGGTGCTCTCACGATCGCCTCCTTAACTTGGTGTAGACCAAAATTGGAATTGGAGGGTAAGAGCATTTGACGAATATGACTGTCGGGTCGTGACATGAATAACGTGAAAATCCTGTCGCGTACGTCGTCAAACCCTTTCCTCCAGACACGTATGGTACATGCCCGTTTACCACGGGCCGCGGTGTACGGGTATGCGCCACAGGTGATTGACAGTTTATATCTACCCGGGAACGGCGAGAACAGGCACTAGTAATTTAAATGCGAGATCATTAAGAATAACCGACATCGGCAGCGTTGACCCGACGAATAGAAAGAATGAAAATCAGGATCCGCGCAGGAATCCTACCCAAACATTCTGCGTGACAATCAGGTATTCTACCACAGAGCCACGCCAGGTCTATAAACTGGTTTGGAAAAACAGCCTATGCAGGCGTAATGTCGGTGCAATTCAATTGTGGTTGTAGTGTTGACTATCTAATTTTACAAGAAAGCAATAAACACTGCATATGTAGTCCTGCGATACAGGCGTCATATCAGATTAACGTCTGTGTTTCCATTGTTGGCTCCACTCTTATAGCACTCTAATAAACATTACATTTGCATCCCTATGATTCAGCAAGCTATATTGAAGCATGGCTCGACCCCGGAGGAGTACATTAACGGAAATTGCGTATAATCTTCACATCATTGCACCATGAAGTGCACTTAGTTTCGCATGAAACAGATTTCCACAACGCGTGGGATCTGTAGAATTTTTCAAACCTGTGTTTTTTCCTTTCTTTGCTTCGCACAGAATTTATGATTAGTGGTAACCATCGTCTGTTAGATGGCGCCTTGTCAGTTCAGGTTATGTGCAGTTGGCGCTGTATTTTTCTATTTATATGTTCTTTTTTCTTTTCAATAAAATTTCAGTTGCGAGTACGCGCTTGTCCTTGCATGTTCTGTCTTCGTCTCTGTTAGCGTTGCGCTATCAAATCATCAAAATGAAGCAAGGGCTGTCGCGTGCGCTCTCCTCAGCGTTAGCTAAGGTGACTCAACTTTAGCTTCTGCAGTTCACGTGCGTAGCCAGTGCACTTAATATCCTTCATTGTTTTGTTTTGTTCGTAACATATTTTTAGTTTCCTAATGGTGAAACTGGGACTACAGCCTATCAAGTCGAACAGGAACAGCGCCTTGATGGATCAGTAAGATTACCTGTCCATATTTGCTTTTAAGGTGCGAAAAAATACAATCACAAGAAAGGAGACGGGACATCGTTTTCTGAACGTAGGCCTACACCAACTCGCCCAACAAAAAGTTCTCTTGAGATTACCTGCGGTTTGTCAAGAGCCGTGCGCTGCTTACTTGATCTGTTTGAAGCCTGTGACGAGTATCTCGGAGTCCTCCTTTTGCCAGTGACGCTGAGCCACGTCACGGTTGATGCGTTCTAGCCACACGTGCGCGGACGCCCTGCTGTCCAGCGTGCCTAGCTCGGTGAAATTTGCTGACTTGGTGCGTGACTGCTTCGCGAAGTTGGCCTCCACGCTGCGGTCAATGGTGTCCACGTAGCTGAAGCTACCCTCCAGGTGTGACTTGTAGCCGATCACCTGAATTCCACGCAGCTCTAGCACTCATGTCCAACTCAGTAAAGACCAGTGAAGTGTCCTTTAAGGACATTTACAGCGCGCAAGGCTGACGATGGAGGAAGTGAAAACCCACAAATTTAACATTAATTTGCGATAGTCCTTATAATAATTGAATATAAGATGTCTGTGTGTCGAGCAATGAACCTAATGCTGTGGACAAATGAAGTGCGAACAGCAATGTGATCAGACCTGCTGCCAGTAATACATCGATTACACTGTCACGTACGCAGTTGCCCGAAATGGCACAGAGCCAAACACGACCGTTACAGAATTCCGCTTGTGCGAACCACCTGTGGTACCCGAATGCTAGCATACTTAATTCCTCATCTTCTCGACAGACATACACAGGCTCTAGAAATTATACAGAAATCACTGTCCTTGTACTCTTTCAAAAAAAAAAAAAAAAAATATGCCAGATCTTACCTCCTCTCATGTCCTCAAGATCAACAAGTTGTGTATGCAGTACTCATAGGTTCCTTAGGTTTCGTTATTTGCTGTTTCGTGACTTTTCTTTATTATTGCAAAACTATGTATTCTGTTCGCCTTGTATGGAACTGCTTGTGTATATATTATTATCAATGTAGAAAGTTATCTCTGTCGTCTATGCCCTGAGTGTGCATTCGCGTGCTAGGGTCCCGTCAGGCAGAGCACATCTGCATTTTGCCCTTGTATCCAAGACATTTTTTTTGTCTGAAACAATGAGCTTAATAAAACGTCAAAATCATGGCCATGCCACAAAAATCGGCAACGAAGAAAATGTGCTTGTAAGCCGTCACATTTTATTTGTTCACGATGGTACGTAGAAATACAACAGGGGGTCAAGATCACTTCGGAGACGGGGGCCCACTCATTCAGTTACCACCGAACCCCGATAAACTCTTAGCCAAGTGTTTGCTGCAGCTCAACGGACACATTGCCCAGCTGGGTGTCACGATAACACACCGATAAGTCGAGTACCATTAGTTTCACGTGGCATCAAATACAGCTGTGCGGGCGCAGCAGAAGCCTACCTGGAGCACCTCCTTGATGTAGTCGTGGTAGATTCGCTCGTTGGTCACGGGCGTCGCCTTGTAGCGCAGGGAGCTTCCCTTGCTAATGTGCAAGAGATCAGAGTCGCCAACCTGTCGATCGGTCAGTTATGAGAGAAGGCCCGAAACCCTGCTCCCTTGTCCTGCCGTCATCGCTACTGACATGTCTGACCCCAACAA
Organism: Rhipicephalus sanguineus; assembly: GCF_013339695.2. Taxonomy (NCBI): domain Eukaryota; kingdom Metazoa; phylum Arthropoda; class Arachnida; order Ixodida; family Ixodidae; genus Rhipicephalus; species Rhipicephalus sanguineus. The sequence goes on from NC_051183.1 coordinate 6,802,498, forward strand.
TTTGTTTTTCAAGCAGTTAAGCAGCATTCCGCATATACACGTCCACGGTCTCTTTGAAGCAGTCTGTTCTTGGCCTTAAATGAAGCTTTGGCCTGTCTAATAATGCATTTCTCGCTACTTACGGACCAATGTATTGAGATTAATCCGACACTATGGGACGCTTCCAGGGACGACGCGTTAGGTACAAAGGTGCCAAAAGTTCAAGTAAAACATCCTTGGCGTTCTTTGTAGGCTGGTCCGTTACTCCTATGTTTCCTACCTAGAGATAAATTTACAGTTACAGACGAAATTTGCATTTGTTTTTGCTGCTTCAGCTAATCGTGATGGGGAGGGACTGCTCATTGTAACATTTCTGTGATCATTTTATTATATCTTCAATATTGGAGACAATGTTGTCCCGTGTGCCTTTGAATTATTTCAACAAGTAAAATCCGTATCGGCACAGCAGTACCAAAGCAATTTCACTGACTCATGCTAACCTTGGTGAACTTGAGCTCGAAGACAGTGATAATGCCGAGGTTCAATGCGAGGTGGATCATCTGCCTGACGAGTTCTGCGTAGCTCGCTCCCGTAACCCAGCGGGCCGCGTTGGTCTTCTCGAAGACCGAACGCACCCGGTCTGGCACCGGCTTCCTCGTGGTCATGAAGCGATGGCAACTGCCGTAAAGCGCGTACATCAGATGGATTCCGCTGGGGCTCGGTGGTGGAGGCTTGGCAGCGCTCAGCAAAGTTCGGTTTACGCCGCTCCAGAACGAATCTGCGGGGTGTATTTAGCAGGTTTCATTAATCCGAAAGTGCGCTTCCCTGCGCTGCATATTCGCCCAACTAATGGCGGCACCTGTCATGCTTCAAGTGGAGGGGAGGTCCTAGTTGCACGTGCTGGGGCTTGTCTGCGCGTTTATATCGATAGAGCCGAGTCTACATTTTCCGCGTCATAGCGCAAACGGACCGTGTTTGGACACGTTGTTTTCAGAAGGGACTAGCCGCCATTAGTTGGGCTAACTGAATCGCAGGAAAGCCAGCTTTACAATTATGAAAATGTTCTATTGCTGGGGTTTTACTCCACAAAACCACGATATGATTATGAGGGCCGCCGTAGTGGAGGACTCCGGAAATTTCGACCACCTGGCGCTCCGTAACGTGCCCCAAAATCTGAGCACACGGGCCTCTAGCATTTTGCCTCCGTCGATGTGCGGCCACCACGGCCGTGATTCGACCGCGCGACCTTCGGGTCAGCAATCGAGCACCATAACCACTAGACCACTATGGCGGGTAGATTGCAAGTGCCGATGTCTAGGTGCCAACGGGTACATTCAGAACGGCATTCTATAGTTGCGTCACCAGGTTACATACTCGTCGGCCGTGGTAGCTCAGCGCTTAATGTATCACGTGGCTGAGCTCGAGGACGCGGCTTCCGAACCGGGCACCGAAATGCATTTATCTCTAATAATAATATGCGGTGACGAACAGAGCCAAAAGATCTCCTGAAATATAAGCATACGCTTCGAGAGAATTTCTTTGTTCTCGAAATTTTCCATACTTTCATCTCTGATGTGAACGAGTGCCTGCTGTACCGGCTTTCACTTCTGGAAACCGAAGTGACCGCGATTACTGCATACTTCTTCAGAAACTTCTGCAACCTGAATTATATTACGCTTTCAAATACATTAAAAAACAGATAATATTGATAAAGGACGATAATTAGCGAGTTCATGTTATACGGGTGGCTATTTCCAGAGCATCAGGGAACATTCCCGAGATTAGCAAAGGATTAACAATGAATTCAATAATGCATGCCAACGTACGTGCGATAGACGAGGCATCATCCATATCCCTCTAATGTCGTTCATTCCCACTGCAACATTGTCCTTAACTTTCATTATGATAATAAATGCCACACTTCAAATTCTCCTGAAAGTGTCACTGGCAGCGAACGTAAATCTTCGTAGACGCAAACACACTCATTCTTACATTGAACTGAGTGTTCTGGCGCTTATCAATGCGTTGGCGTCGGAGTAGGGCAATTTTTCTTATTTCCTCTTTTTCCCCGCTGCCTGGATGTTAACGATGGTACAAGCATGTCTCAGTGGACCATCCTGCCTCACCCTTGAGGTCTTCGATGAAAGACTGTGCAAATGCTCGATGGTGCGACCAGGAGTGACAGACGAAGTCGTAGAAGTTGTTGCACGCGTCGCCACCCTCCTGCAGCACGCGTGCCTTCAGGTACGCCGCAGCCTCGCTGCACTGGGTGGTGTAGCAAGTGTACCTGCAAGAACAGAGGTGCCACTGATTTCTTACGAGATGACTTAACGACGCCAACGGACAACGAAGCCAAGAAGACACAGAAGTCATTATTTGTAGTTTTTAAACGTAGTGTGCGAATTATAGCATAAAGGGAAATGAATTACTGCAGACGAGACAAATATACCTGCCGTGAGAGTGAACCTACAACCTCTGCAATTTATTTGGTCTCAAGCTATAGTGGGGCTTATGCGTACGAGGCGAAATTGAAACGCTTCAAGCGCCTTGGTGTTCCTTGGCTGCTGCAGTTTTGGCGGCATAATACAATACTGTCTCCAGGATCTACATACTTAGTCATGACACTGCCTGCACGATCGGCTAGCTAGAATGGACGATCCGGGAGGCATTGTAGCGCACTTTAACGATGAGGCCGACCGAAATGAGGATATTCGGGCATGTTGTTTATTGTTTGACTGCGTAGCTGTGCAGAGAAAAGAGTAACCAAACAGTGATTCCGTTGTTCAGATGGGCATACATATAAACGAGAATAGCAGAGCTGATCTAGTTGGCAAGTATTCATTCCAAAAACACAGGGCATGCAAACACGGATACAAGAAAGAAGTCACGACACAGCGTTTGTGGTGTGGCGACTTCATTCTTGTGTCTGCGTTTGCGCACACTTAGAACATATAAATCATGCCCATGGTTCAGTTCACGTGCCTTTATGCGTGCTGTGCTGTCGATACACGTGTATTTGGGGCGCGTGCACACACATCGTCCAGTGACTCAATGAAACGCCGAAGCAGTAGCGGTGCGTGGCGACAAAACGTTCGAACTTGGCCGGTCTCGCGTTTCACGTTGGCTATGAATAGAAATGCTTCGAGTTTAAAAGCTTTGCCAATTTCTCGTTGCTGTCCAGAAATTCAATATTCTGCTTCTCTGCTTATTTTCATAAGCGTTGACAGAGAACTCGTTTCTGTGTATTTATCGCTGGTATATTTTCGTTCAAGGTCTTTGTTAACAACGCCCCAGCGTGCGCTATTCTCACTAATTTTACTTGCTGTAGTGTTGAAGCCGACGCATGAAGAGGCCAGAAAAAAAAGCATACTGGGTGTTGTATGTAGCTTTCAATCGAAAAGACACCATCCCATCGGCGGCAAATTCTCTACTTTATTTATTTTCCCTTTATGACATAAATACGCCACATCAATTAAAACTAACTAACACCACCCGTGCTTTCCTTGTCCTCATTATCTGCTCTTATGGTTGCGTGCAGCAAAAACGGGCCCATCCATCCATTCCCCCCTTTTCCTTGGCAACCATTGATAAGGATGACGTGTGATCTCGTGCCCAAAGTAATGAGCTGCCCATCTTGTCAAGGCTTCACACAATAGCCTACCCAACAGATCGCCTTTCGCGCACACAATCTTTAAAGAGCTTCGTATTTGGTCATAGATTTTTGCCGCGATGGTACCAGCAGAAGCATAGGCGTACGCAGGGTTCCCCATTGGAGGGCGTCATCGCAGACCCCCCCGTTGGTCGAGTCCGAACGAAAACAAGCCCCGCCACGGATGCAAAAATAAAGGTGAAGCGATGACGTGCTTCTCAAGAAAGCCTGCCATTGGTCCCCTGCATTCCGGGGGCAAGGTGGGAAGTAAACCGTTCTTTGTAGGCAACATCCTTGGTTGCCATTATCGCCAACAAGCGTGCTTTGCCAAAACCTTGCGCATTAAAAATGGCGTGGAAGGTCGGACTGAGTAGAGGTACGGGGCCGAATAGGCGCCCCCTTCACATGATTAAGGAGGCGCCCGCCCTCCTTGCCCACCGTGCGCATGCCTATGATCGGGACTATAAGAAAAGCCTGTCGAACACTGCGCAAGTTGCTACTACTGAAGTACCAAAACGAAACCAGCTGAGGTAGGTAACGCCAACTTACCACTCGCGGGACTGCCCGGAGATGTATATTCCGTAGATCGAGAGAACGAAGAAGAGCACGAGGAAGATGGCCGCCATGACGGTGATGACAATTGCCTGCCTTGAGATCCCACGCGACTGGCGTACAGCTTCCACGTTGCGAACGTTTCCCAGCAACTGCAAGATGTCTGCGACATCCATCTCCGAGTGAATCCGGTTGAGTGCACGAGCAAGAACACAACCGCGGAAACCCCTCACTTGCTTTTCCGTTTTACCAGCAACGATCACCTCACACGTATTACCGACACTAATCTCCTTCCATATATGGCCATTTTCAGACTACATTTCGACTCCGGGTATCCGCAGTCACAGCAAGAATAAGGAGCACTCTCTTCCAGTAACTTCACCATTCTACAGCGCTTATCCACTCGACCATCCAACTCGGCTGAAGAAAGCGTATGGAGGCGTCCACCTTCGGCAGCAGAGGTCACTGCTGTTCACTTATACTTTATGCCAATTGCTGAGAAGCATAGTGAATTTAGTCGACAGATGGCACTGGAAACTCGATATATTTCACGAAGCAATTGTGGACGCTTCCACGCAAGCACCGCGAAACGCGCTGGCTCCGAAATACATAAAGGACAGGTGATAACACGACTATTACATGTTATTCATGTTAACATGTTTCTACGTGTTATTTTATTCTACTGCCCTGTAATTGTATGCCCCCCTCACCCTATGCCTCTTACGGGGCCTGTGAGGTATTATCAAATAAATAAATAAATAAATAAATAAATAAATAAATAAATAAATAAATAAATATTTGACAAAACAGCTGAACGATGCATAACAAGATAATATAGTTGCTGTAAGTTGTATCTGCGGTAGTAATGACATTTGTAGGAGAATATTAAGGAATCAGTAACTGAGAAGAATAAAAACAACGTAAAATAATAAACGTATCGACATTATTACAAAAATCGCGTACAATGAGGAATAAAGTTACATTATTTCAATCGGCACTGAAAAAAACACAAGGAAAAGACGTACACGATTTTATTTAAAAGCTAGTTAGTACTAGGATAAAAAAAGACTGGTGACACTCTAAATTTAGCGGAGTCACGCTCGGGAGGACTGCTGAAATGTTCAACAGATGATGGGACGAAAGACTTAAAGGGACTGTCTACCGTCCTTCAACCCTTTTCTGTTTTGTACCGCAATAGACAGCGTACCGTCTGAAGTGTCCAACCTTGCAGCGGTTTCTCTGGAAAGTGAGTAGAAATTTTTAAAACAGAATTTTTCGATCTGCGTTTGGTTTTCTCCTATTGGCGTGAAACATGCCCAAAACACTGGTTGATGGACGCGATGACGATTGTAGTGCCGCTAAAAATTAAAACCGAAAGCACATGTGATTTCTGTAGGATTACTTTATTTTCGCTTATTACTATTGTAATGAATGTAACAGTCGTTTTCAGCGCGCTAGCGGTCAAATGAAGCCTTATTATACAATTACAGAACACTTGTTTTGCTGTAATCACAGTCTATGCGTTTATTTTAGCACTGCTGCCGCAATCCAAGCCAAGTCGATTCATCAATAAGAGACAATAAATGCGCGCCTTCACAGCGCAGCACATGTGAGACATCCTAACAACAATACAGCGGCACAGTACGACCAGCCCAGAGAGCCGCATGGCACAGCGCATGAGTTGAAGCAGACGAAATCGAAGACGGCACCGCGAGCAGCACCACCGGGTGCCTTTTTGGATGCGTGAGAAAAAAAAATTATTCTCTGATGTAACCGAAAGGTGCCTCAAGTGCGTAAAATACAATTTCAAGTTATACATGTTTGTTTTTAAGCAACATGAGTCTACATGCGAGGATTTCTTGTCCTACCAGTAGATTGAACCACATCGCCGTTGAGTGACGCTAGCGGTCATTCTTTCACGATTTTCAACATCAAATTAAAAATATAATTTGTTTTTTTTATGGGGCAAAAGCATGCTCGTTGCCGCCGATGTGACGAACGATCTTCTCATTTTCACTAGAATCCGAAAAATTTTTTCGAGCGGTAGACAGTCCCTTTAATAAACGCATGTGTAGAGCCACGAGGATGTTGGGCAGTTTTAGAGCTAAACAGGCGACGAGAGTGCGTGGCAGGAGTACCATGCAGATAAAAAAAAAATTACACCATCTCCCGCTAAAGGGGACCATGAGGCGATGCGAAGCCGGAGCACTTGCACGATCGCGTTCCGTTGGCGTTCGTTGGGCATGCTACCGACCTCGGGTCGTGGAACGCGAAGAGGGACCCTACGCGCGTCGTGTCTTCCATCTAGCCTGGCCGTTAATTCTCACAGGGCGAGCGGGGAACGGCGTCGACAGGCGGGCGAGAGGGGGGCAGCGTAGGAGAGGAGAGAGAAAGGGAGGGGACGCGCATGCGCTCGAGCTCATCGCGGCGTTGTGCAGGAGAGAATTTCGGCATGTCTAGCCCGCGTTTCAGAGGAAGAGTGGAAAGGGGGACGGGAGAGGGAAAGTGGAGAGGGGAAGTGGAGAGGGAAAGTGGAGAGGGGAAGGGGAGAGGGTGAGTGGATAGGGAAAGTGGAGAGGGAAAATGGAGAGGGGAAGGGGAGAGGGTGAGTGGAAAGGAGAAAGGGGAGAGGGGTAGAGGGGAAGGGGAATAGTGAGGGGGAGTGGAGAGGAGGTATGTGGAGAGGGTATGCGCATGCGCAGTGAGGGTGGTCACGCCGCACACCACCACCACCACCACCGCCGGGTTGAGCTCGACCTTAAGATACTTCGCATCTAAAAGTTGAAACGACAGGAGCGACGGGGGGGGGGGGCGATCGGAGATCTCTGTCCTGCGCCGTTCGTTCGCGTTCGTTCTGATGATCGCACGCGATTGGCTGAAGCCGGACAACTCACGCCACTCTAAGGGGCGCGGCCATTTCTTTTTTTTTTTGCTTGATATTTTCTTTTTTGGTGACGTCATGCCGCGTCATAACGAGCATGTCGTCTGCAAAAAGTGAACGGAGTGCGAGACCGTTCGCTCGCGTTCTCTCGAGCGAACAATGGCGTCGCACGGCATGTATTTCGAGTGATGCGGTGGTTGCGGCTGCCGCAACAGCTGATTTTGAGAAAATGGCGCTTGCAACGGTGCTTCCTTGCTACGTTGGCGTTTCTCGAAGCAGATGCAGAATGGTAGGAGGTGCGAAATGCGTTTGAAGAGATGAGCGAGTGTGAATTCCAGCGTCGCTTTCGTTTCTCGAAACGTACTGTACCTTGGTTGTGCGACGATCTCGGCCCCGTCATCGGGTGCCAACGAACCAGTGGGATTTAAAGGGCCCCTCACCAGGCCAGATAGCAAATTTTAGTTAGACGCTGGAAGTTGTTGTGTGCCGAATGAAGAGCAGTATGCCGCAAGAATTTTTCAGATCGGTTCATTACGAGCTGAGAAAAACAATAATTTGTAGCGGCGCAAAACCATGATGCGAGGAGGCGAGTTTCAAACCCTTGCCACTCGCCCCGTGCAGCCTTCGCAAGCCGAATCTCTTTCCTGCCCTCTTGACTTGACACATACGCATGAACACGTCATGCGCATGCATGGTCACGTGCGCATGACGTGCCCGAGCCAGCCCGAGCACGCGAGCGGCGTTGCACGGCCGCTACCTTTTTTTTATGTAGCGGCCATGGGCGTTTTGTCGGCGTTCTCTGTGGTGTACTGCCTGTTTTTGCGGGGCGGGCATGAAAGTTGAGACATTTGTACGGGCACGAGAGTGGCGGCATCATGAGTCAGTGCCGCATTAACGTTTACTTGGACGCGGTAGAATAAATGAGCATAATGTGTGCTCGAACGCGCCAGAAAATTACTTTCGTTTCCCAGGGCTGGCGTCTGCTCGATGCGCTAACCGCGGGGACACGAACGCATGGGAAAGGGAGGCACATTAGCCCCGCATCTCGCTGCAATTCACGAAAAAAAAAGAAAAAGACGCACACATTCCTTTTGTCTGTCTCATTATTTCTCTCAAGTTTTATTAATCTATTCAAGCAACAAATTACACAAACTACATATGTCGTGTAAAATAATTATCGCAGCGTCACGTGCTACTGTTGGCGACGTCAGAGCACAGTCGTCTACGTAGAGGAGCGACGTCACAGCACTAGCACCTACGTAGGACCATTTTCTCATGTACGTCATCCCCTCATTCTCTAAAGCGCGCGCCCACGAGAGGAAGGGCAAGCAGCGTTCACCTTGAAATTTGACCCATTTCCGCGGCGCGTAGCGTTGCAAATTTTGGCAGACGTGATCGTGAACGCCCAGTGTATGCATTGCGCTCGTTAGCTCAAAATTGTCAAACCTGCACTGTAAAAACTTTTTTTTGAAAAAAACAGAAAATGCATGGCAAATTTGGTGACATAACAGTTCTGTTCTTGTTTGTTTTCTGTTTTCCATTTCGCAGTAATTTTGCAGATAATGCCTGTCATTGGTTTTCTGTACTTCTACAGAGATTTTCTGTTTCTGGCACCTTTCTTAAAAACACAAGCTTTTTGTATTTTCACGCAATCTTTCTGTTAATGCTTTTTCTGTTGTCCTACAGAAATTCTTCCCCCTAAAACAGAGTTCAAATAACAGACTATTTTTGTAATCGCACACAATATTTCTTATAATGCTTTTTCTGTAATCCTACAAATTTTCTCTGCCTTGCATATCTACTGTTAAAAGCCAAAATTATTTTGCGATCACTTTTTTTTTTGACAGATTGATTGTGATCCTGCAGGTTTAAGAAAAATGTGTTCTGTTCTCTCCTAAACTCAGTACATATTTTGACTAACACTTCGACATTTGTACAGTGTATGTGCCATTATGTGCAAAAGCATGCAGCAGCAATTAGGCAAGCGTGGTGCTAGCATTAAAACCAGTGTTCCATATTCACTAATGAATTTGAAGGCAACGGTATGAACCTCTAAATTTTACTTTTTATTAAAGCTCAAACACAAGATTAGAACTTGTACTGATCCAGGGCATTCGCCAGGGCAGCCACCTTTGGCGACAAACAATACTGCTTCTTCGACGTTCGTCGTGCCTTTGTGCTTCTTTCTGGGTTGATTCCCGCGATTGCCCTTGAAGAAACGAAGAGTCGATATTAATGAACTAAAAATGCCACCGAGCTAATAATGTGTACTCCCAAAGCTTAGATGCTGTCTGAAGCATAGAATAAACAAATCACGAAAAATGATCACAATGGCCGACTATAATGCTGTTAACAAAAAGGAAAAAAAAACAAGCTGTGCTACGAATAGAAGAAAATTAGGTGCATACTGTTTCTTGCAGAAATATGCTAAGTAAACTCGTTTTTCAAGATTTTCATGAATGTTCTCTTGGTCGGTGAATACGGGTACAAGAATTCAGTAAAGTTATGGATAAGTCTGCTAAATGTTTTTTGTCTCGATGATGAGGAAATGTATGGTATCTTGAACATTCTGGAATTTCATGGTCCTATGCTCAAGCTCTTCCAACTTCGGTTTTAGGAAAACTAGTTCGTCCCTCATAGCTCAATTTGCAATGTTATAGCAAGATAGTGCAAAAAAATACTACAAATATTTCCAGCACCTCCCAAAACAGCCCATTTTTCCGCTGTACGTAATCGATCAAAATCACTAGAAACCACAATTTTTAAAAAGTTTCTCCTCCACCTTCTGTAAAGGCATAAAGGTAACCAGCTACGATTTTATAAAATACGTGGCACTGTAAGAAATGCAACAGGTTAACGCGAACATATATTAGGAAAGAGAAGGGGGACAAGCCCTCACCTCTGCACAAACTCCAATGTCAAGGCCACTTCAGGTGGATACTCGATGGTAAGGACAAAGTATAAGAGAGGCATTACTTTGAAAGCTTCGGTCCGCTGAGTAGTCAGAAGAGCAACGCCATCCACACAGACGGTGAACATTTCTGCCTCAAAGAGACCCGGTCCTAAACAAAAGACAATAAAGAAACATCAGTGCTTTATGAGATGGTGAACGATTCCAAAATCTAACCTTTCATACATGTATGGGCGTCAAGGGCATGTCTCCTAGGTCATCGTCATGGGCGGTCTTCTGCAAAATGAGGATAGCAAGACAGAGGGAAGGCATTAAAAAACTGATATGCTGTACGAAATGAAAATGAGACTGTGGCAAATCCTGTTAGAACGTACACGATCATACACCATGCAAAGCAATTGCGTTTCTACACTCATTTCAAAATCTTGTTCAACCATGGCGAGATATGCAGCGTATGTAGCAGCTGTTGGCATGGCTGCACCTGTCAAGCCCCCAAAGAACAAAGGTACGGGGCACGAGTGAGACCAACGTTTAGACCAATCCATTGAGATTCTGGGTTGAAATATGCGACCAGACCAATTTCTGTTCAAATGCGAAGTTCGCATGAAAGCTGCACTTTCCTGAGTAGCCGCGTGATTGTACTTGCGAGATTTTGAGAGTAATTGCTCCTTCATTGCATGCCAACTGTAGTAATATAAAAGTGACGAGATAAACCGCATGCAAGAGACAAAACAGTTCTGAAGACTGACTTTGTTATCAGCTTCATTAACACATGAAATCAGGCCAAGAACATTGTCGCTAAAGAATACGGAAACGTTTAATGATTTCAGTCACAAACATATCTGTTACTAAGGTAGACTAAGCAGATATTCTTTTATATAAAGTTTGTCACCACCAAAATTTGGGCGACTCCTAACGGGCTCTAAACAATATAGTGCAACCGCATTAACGTCTCCCATCTGAGGACCCTCGTTCGCATACATGACATGCACTTTTCTACTAAATAATCCCTTAATATATGCTGCTACATCATCTCGCGCATACTCATTAGCATATAGTCATAAGTTATATTCCGCGTGACTAGCAAAGATATGAAGCTCCCCTTTAACCAAGCCGTACGAATGTGCCTTAGGAGTAACTTCTTTCAAGATGAATCCAAGGGTACCAGTGGGCACGACACCTAATTTCGACCGTCCCTTTCAATGACTTTAAATGAGCTGGCTGGTCCTGCTAAGTCATTTCATGCAGCCTTTTCATGCAATCATTTTGTGCAGTGATGCATGCTTCAAGAACTGAGGTAAAGTAATGGCAACTGCTTGACATATGCTGTGATTGTACGCCATTCTGAATCTTACAGGGCACTTTGGTGGACTGGACCCCTGCAACAGCAACGAATGAAGTATTTCACAGAAATTAGCATAAAATTTTGCGTCAAGGGAATTGTTCCAAATCTTAGCTCATAAAGAGTGCTGCACTTTCTATATCTTACCTGTTCAAGCTTTTTTTTTTTTTTAAGCAGAGCTTACTGCAATGCTGTTATTTTATATAATCTGCAACTCCTTTACACACAAGTACAGAAGGTGAAACACTGATGGTACAGCTTCCATCAAATTTACTATTTGCCGTGGTCGCAATAAAGTGCACAATCTTGCACTGTGTGCAACTGAAAGTGATAGGGAAAAATACTTCAGAGCTAGCAGTTCAGCTTCATTAAATTCGCAGTCGAAGTGGCTGTTGAGAGCAAAAGCGCTGCGAACACTTACTCCTGGTATGTACTATCTTAAGATGCGAAGAAGCTTTGCAGGCATCTAAGAAGAGTTGGAGATAAAGTGTTTAAAACAGCTCACCTGGTTTGTGAAGACTTCACAATGATCTTCTGTTCGCAGGGAGCACCCCACACTGTTATGTTCGACTCGTTCCGAACCAAAATGGCGAATCTTTGTCGTGGCCACTAAAAGGAGATCTGTAGTAACCCTGCACAAGGTTGCCACTGCAGGAAAAAAGCGACGATCAATATAAAACCGACACATCTAAAATTTTCAACGCAATTAGTTTTGCTAAGTTTTATTGCATGTGATGGCAGCGACACACATTAATTAAAGCCAAAGGCCTACTAGGGAGAGAGAGTAACCTTTACAGTTGCAGAAAAATAATTTATAAAGAATTAAACGCTGTTTCGTATTACCCTCGGCTCTTGAACTAAATGCTACCGATTACTTGACTGGGATGTAGTTAGATTTGGGTCGATGGAGGTGATCCCGATGGTTCGGATGATCGTGGCGACACGTTGAAGGACTGGACAGGCCCGTTGCTCAGCTCCTGGCAAACTTGAGTTTATTTACACATATGTACAGTTGCTTACAAAACAAATGCCGGGGCGGCCACTGAACAGCTCTCGCGACAACAACTGGGCTGGACCCGCACCAAGCGTTCAAGCCCTTAAGAGAAAATCTCTAAGTCCTTCGTCCCTGGATCAGAGTCGGCGCCAAGCACGACCTCTGTCCCCTCCGCAATCTCTCCGTCGAGCACCAAGCTCTCCCTCTCCTCTCCTATTTCTTCCTTTAAATCCCCCCTGTTTCGTCTGAGACCGCCTTACGGGACCAACCCTTTTTGATACTCCACCAATGAAGCAGAGAACTTTGTTTCTCTCAGAGACGTGTCTCCGCTTCCGCGTTCCCACGCTTGCTGCCCTCACTATGCGGCAAGCCAACTAAAACGCCATCAATCACATACACAGTCAACGTACACTGAAATGAACCACACCAACGTGCCCAGTTTACTATGCCGTCTCGAACCTTGTCTGCAGCAAGATGCCGCCGCCTGTTGCAATTACTGCAAAACCACGTCGGTGCTCCTTCAGTGAGGACCGTCGCGACGGCGACACATTGTTTACGTTTTCAGTCTCCGTGAGATCGCTTCCACCGTACGGGTGACTCCTCCGCGAAAGGAGCGGTCGACAAAAGGTCGCGGGGTTCGGCTACAAAGGCGCGGGTAGAGGCGAACGGCCTAATGGCCCTTCCGAGCGCCCCTTTTCCGTCACGCGCCGTCCGCGATTAGTCACCGTTGACCCGTACTGGGGAAATCGTCCCCCGAACATAACTCCTTCCAACCCAAGAATGTTGTATGTACGCTTGCTGTACATTCAACTTCAAAATTCCATGCTGGGGCGGAAGGGGGGGGGGGGTATTCACGTTTAAGGGCGCTGACAACGTTTCGAGATTGTGGTCCAGTTTCATCACAACTTAGGCAAGTAAGCAAATAACATCGCACAAAGACAAACACTAAACACGTTATAAAAGATTCCCCAACATCACTACCGAGCGTCATGCCGGATGCACCCCTTCCCAAATGTTTGTGTTCAGTCCGATGCATGAAGTCACGCATAATCGCACGATGGGGGTTGTTACATCCACACGCACACACACACACCGAAATGCACTCAAGCAGGCACACCCGCGCACTGTTTGGAACGTCACTCGCAGGTTGGACCCTGTACTGTACATTCCTCGAAGCACCATGGCAATTAGTCAACATATAGGCACAATGCTCTCGCTGTCTGGCTAATCTAAAAAAAAAAACAAGAAAAAAACTGACAAAGCGCGACAAGGCATCGGCACACTTATTAAGTGATTAGCACTCGATCGGCCACCTTTCTATTCGCGAATTTCTGGCAGGTAAGGCAAGGTTCACAAGGCTTTTTAATGTCCGCCGCCATTGTTGGCCAAGAGAATGCACTACGAACGCGTTCTTTCGCTTTCCTTCCTGAAAAATGCCCACCGGAAGGTACATCATGAGCGAGCACCACCACTTCATTGCGACGTGTTTCAGGTAAGACAAGTTGGTAACACTGCCTCCCGTTCAAGAGTTCCCGGTGGAACAATAACTCACCCTCTATGAACATTCCGTGTGTACCCTCACGCGCCTGCACCCATGGCAATCGCAGGGAGCTGTCCTCCTGTTGCTCTTTTACGAAGATCTCATTACCCGCCCCATTCGCCGTTACCCGTCCTGTTCGCGACCCCATTGAATCTTGCCGGTGCTCCGGCGTCTCCTGAGCACTCTTTTCATCCTCGTGATCAACTTCCTCAGCGGAATTCCGCTCCGCCCTCACAATATGAATCGCCAGTTCCCGCGAGTTTCTTTGAAGCTGTTCAAGCTTCTTTAGCGTGTCCGGCGTTAAGAGAGCGTCTACTCCTTCCGCGAGTTTCTCAGTAACCGCGCACAGTTCCATCAGCTCCGGAGTAATACCTCCCCCCTGGAATGTGCAGTGCCAAAGGGACGTACATCAACTCAGCGGGAACAGCCCGCCCGAATGCCTCTCTCAAGCGCACTTTGCCTACTCCCTGTAGTTTTGCCCCTTCCGGAACTAACGCTTTCCTGATCACTGTTATCTCTGATCCTGAATCTAAGCACGCGTCGAGCTTGCGCCCCGCACTTATCAACTCGATCCATGTTAATCTTGACACACCGGCATAGCACCTTTCGGGGATTAAGCTCTCCACCGCCGGTTCACATGCTACCCTCGCGGCGAGTCTCTCCGGAGGGAAACGGTCTTGTCCCTGTTCCGCGGGTGGAGGTGTCGTTTGCGAGCATTGCCACCGATAGTGTCCGCTCTCGCCGCATGCATAGCATCGGACACCCGTTCTTTCGTTTCCCTGCGATAGCCTGTCTGACGTGCGGCGATCGAACCTTTCACCATTCTTCGAACTACCGTTGGCTGTTTTACCTGACTTTCGATTACTCGTGCTCTCGTCATATTTCTGCGCCAGTTTCGCCAGGTCATGAGGTCTAAGCCATTCCGCGGTCTCGTGCTGTAGCACGTATGTGCGCATGTCTTCGCGCATCAGCTGCTTGACCCGGTCTGAAATGAGCAACGCCCGCAGCTCCTGAACACTACTAATCTCTCTACTGCGGAGATAATAATCTAGTAAAATCTCGAGCCTTGTGGCGAACTGCCCCCACGTCTCATCTCCTTTCCGGCAGGCATAAAGGCGGCGTTTGTACTCCTCAGGGGTGAGCTTTAGTTCATGCAGGACGAGGTCGCGAACCTCCTGGTATGAAAGTACTCGGTTCTCAGCTCGATTTGCCACCAATGTGCGGCTATTTTCATTCAAAAATGGCACTATGATAGCGCCTTGTACCTCGTCAGGGATCTCGCAGCTTCTCAGCATGTTTTCAGCGCTCCGGAACCACGCCGGCACCAGCTCATCGGAAACTGGCATTGGCGGAAGAACGGCTCGCAACTGATCCGCATACCGCGCCAAACCACACCTGTCGCTCCGCCCCACTTCATTACTCGCGTGCGATTGAAGCTTTAATTTTTGCAGCTCTATTTGGAGCTTTAGCGCTTCTATTTCCAGCTCCTTTACACGAACTTGTACAGCTGGATCGGCGCTTTCTACAGCACGCACATGTGCGCTATCAGTATCTACCGATGCCTCATCACGATCAAGCTCGTGGTTCTCACTAGTCCCATCTGCCCTCTGACTTCTGGTCACCCTAGTCGCCATGGTGCTCCCGGAGAAAACAGAACAGGGACCCACCTGTGATTTCTGTCGGTAGCTGCGTCGCCACGCTGGCTCCTCGTCAAGGCCTCAGTCAGCAGATCATGGGAGCCGCTTTCCGATGTACTTGGACGTATTCGCACCGTTTAGTCTCTGCCTCCTTGGTTGGGACGACGGGCCGGTCGTGCAATGACTCTCGCAGTACTCGTTGCTCCAGCAGTCGCCAGCCGCTCCGGGTGAGATGCCGATGTCCGGGGAGAGGACGCTGTCGATCTTGATTGCAGCTCAGTTGACTGCCGCACTCGGTGTTGTCGCAGGTTCAGCCTTCTCGAGCTGCATACTTGCATGCGCCGTTCCGAGGTACCTTTTTTTTTCGCCCCACCTCTCCTTGCTAAGGTTTATGTGTGTGTACACAGGACTGTGGGATGTCTCATTGTCCTCCAGGAAGCCGCCACGTCATCCTGTCGACTGCGCCAGTTAGATTTGGGTCGATGGAGGTGATCCCGATGGTTCGGATGATCGTGGCGACACGTTGAAGGACTGGACAGGCCCGTTGCTCAGCTCCTGGCAAACTTGAGTTTATTTACACATATGTACAGTTGCTTACAAAACAAATGCCGGGGCGGCCACTGAACAGCTCTCGCGACAACAACTGGGCTGGACCCGCACCAAGCGTTCAAGCCCTTAAGAGAAAATCTCTAAGTCCTTCGTCCCTGGATCAGAGTCGGCGCCAAGCACGACCTCTGTCCCCTCCGCAATCTCTCCGTCGAGCACCAAGCTCTCCCTCTCCTCTCCTATTTCTTCCTTTAAATCCCCCCTGTTTCGTCTGAGACCGCCTTACGGGACCAACCCTTTTTGATACTCCACCAATGAAGCAGAGAACTTTGTTTCTCTCAGAGACGTGTCTCCGCTTCCGCGTTCCCACGCTTTGCTGCCCTCACTATGCGGCAAGCCAACTAAAACGCCATCAATCACATACACAGTCAACGTACACTGAAATGAACCACACCAACGTGCCCAGTTTACTATGCCGTCTCGAACCTTGTCTGCAGCAAGATGCCGCCGCCTGTTGCAATTACTGCAAAACCACGTCGGTGCTCCTTCAGTGAGGACCGTCGCGACGGCGACACATTGTTTACGTTTTCAGTCTCCGTGAGATCGCTTCCACCGTACGGGTGACTCCTCCGCGAAAGGAGCGGTCGACAAAAGGTCGCGGGGTTCGGCTACAAAGGCGCGGGTAGAGGCGAACGGCCTAATGGCCCTTCCGAGCGCCCCTTTTCCGTCACGCGCCGTCCGCGATTAGTCACCGTTGACCCGTACTGGGGAAATCGTCCCCCGAACATAACTGATGTGCTGCACGCACTGAAATGATCAGATGACCCAAGAACTAACGTGAAGTCCAACAGTAAAAGCGAACCCACAACACGTCTTTTGAGGACTGAATGCTGGGCAATGCGCTCATAGCTAATTAGGATAAGGTTACACAAGCAAAATAAACGGCAGGACAGGCTATGCAAATGAAGATACACCCCTAGCCGAGCGCTTAGGAATTGTCTGCCTATAGTCTAGGAAGCAAGCGCGCTAACAATGCGAAGGGGGCTGCCCGTTTTTACAGCCATGCAGTTGCAGTTTCGCTGTCCTTGCAGCTAGATATCATACTTGCTGAAGCTGCGTTGTGGGATTCCGTCGGTGGTAGAGAAAATACCAGCGATGCCTGCGTGAGTTGAGCCACGTCATTATCGGTCAGTATTACTGGCATGAATTATTCACTCGCGTACTTTTCGCGGTGCTACACAAGCAGTTGGTAAACACGAATTAGTGTACCCGGAACAAGACACGATGCGCGTAACATGAACAGCTGCCAGCAGATAATCGAGCACTAGTGTCAATATTAACCAGTAATGTGCAAATGCACTTCTTCGACTGAGCACGAACGCGATCGAACCTTATCCGGCACCTGAAGCAATATGTCTATGTGCACCGACTGCGCGATCGCCTAGGGATTATGCGCCGCGGTGCTCACGCAAGGAATATATACTGCCCTCGCAGATGAAACTTGCGTCCGCGCACTTCTAAGTACACAGTAATTATGAACTCATGACGAAAGCTGCTCCGTGACAGCGCAATAAAAACTGTTGCAGGCCGCCTCAATAAGCGTTCACTACAAGCAAGATTTGCTGCCTAAAACTCGATTACCCACGTTTGGTTTGGTTCATAGCGTTTGACTTCCCAAAGCGACATCGGCTATGAGGCGCGCCTTAGAGAAAGCCCCGAAAATGGTGAACAGCGCAGTGACGTACGGTTGGCCAAAGCGCGAAAGTAGTACCACGGCCGCTACATAAAAAAAACAGGTGCGGCCTGCTGCGTCGCGTCGCCGTCAATGGGCGAACGCGGGTCGGCTGAGCGGCAGCTGTTTTGGGTGAGGGCGCCACAAGCACGGTCCTCAAGGCAGACGCCGGTTCGTGTTAGTATGTGGTCGCCTCAGGATTTATGCGTGTCCATGTGCACTTTCGTGTGCTTTCTCATGTCCTTCTTTTGTGTAACCGCGCGTGTGAGCAGCTTGCCTCATGTTTCCTGCGCCTGAGTACGGTTTTTTGGTGCGCGTGTGTGTGGCAGACGGTTTTTTCTAGCGGTGTGATGACGCGAAGCTGTTGCGTGCTGGTGTGCAACTCGAACGTGTGAGAAGACGCTACTGTGAAGTACCACGTATTCCCATGCGATCTACAGTGTCGGGAAGCGTAATATTCGTAACAGAGCACTTCTTTCTCTCACAAACGAGCGCTAAAACAGGCGCGCGCCGCCTCATACTGACGACAGCATCAAGCCACTGCGCCGACTGTTACTGCTGTTACACCCAGCGGGTGCGCGCAACGAAAAAAAACAGACGAGCATCAAAAGGCGCCCAGGGCGAACCCCTACCCTCTCCACCGAAGTCGCCGTCGCGGTTGCGACAGCCTAACACCCGCGCAGATCGGGAGAATTCAAGAAATCAAAGTGGAACCGACCGATTCCGCAGACGAACCGGCGAGACGAATCCCTTTCCCCTAGCTGTCTCTGCGCTACGTACTACGGTACTACGAGCCGAACATGCTCGCGAAATCGGGAAGGATCCAAACGAGAGACGACGGAGGGTAGGACGGTATGGTGAAGTCGGCGAAGAAGTTATGTTGTTCGTGTGAGTCGTGTAGGCGCTGTGCCGTGCTCCCGACCGGGCTGCAGAAATTGGGCGCCTTTTCCTCATCAAGCCACTACCACCACCACCAGTCGATCTTGGATGATCTAGTGATGACACCGTGGGAGCACTGTTTAGAAGAGTGTCGCCGAATGACGGTGACCAGAGCTGAAGTTCGTTTGAGTGTTTCCTGGAAGAGAAATATTCCAGAAACGTTCGAAGAATTGTGGGATGTACACGTTTGGTGAATATTCAATGCCTTTAAGCGTTCTTGGATAGTTTCTAATGGATGAGAGTGCATTTGTAGCACGGTAAGTTTGTTCCCGTTGTTTTAAACACCATCTAAGTGATGTTGTGAGTTGTAATTGATACCTGCCGAGTGTGGATGTTTGCGTGATGCTCGTACTGCCCTAACTGAGAATATATTTTGTTTGTGTTGTCAACTCTTGGCTCTAACTCTTGCTTTGGACCGCAACCGGCATTTGTTGGCGCACTAACAGGACCTATATTTAAATTTTCTGTGCTTTCGTGGTGCGTTTCGGTGGGACGATAAGTCAGCCCTTGGAATCTGCCCGACGACTGTCTGCCCATTAAGGGGATCAGTGATTGACACTCTTCATTTCAGGTGAGTCAAACGGGCAGCATTCGTGGAGAGTATTGAGGCCCAATCTACAAAACACTGGTACTCCTAGGGAAAACTGTTCACATATGTGGGGTAATCGGCAGTTCTAATAACGACTTCAATATTCAACGTGTAATGTGCAGCTATATAACGCGTTATCTACGGCCTGATTGTAGTAAGTGTCGGGCCGCGTCGGGCGTACAAACGCGGCTGTCGAAGCGCTTCTCCGTGAACAGCTGTACCAGTGTGGTGGCGCCAGTGCGTGCGCAAGGAGAACTAGGCGCCGGACGCGGTTTCGGCGCCACGCAGCAGGCCGCACCTGTTTTTTTTATGTAGCGGCCGTGGTAGTACATACTCCGCCGGCAATCAGTCGGCAGCGCGTTCTACGACTTGCGGTGCGCTTCGACGGCTCCCGGCGCCGGAGAGGCCGGTCTCCGTTTCGCGCCGAGCGCGTTGGCCCTACGGTTCCGCCGGTATCACTTCCCTTCTTCCCAAACCCACAACCATGCCCACAACGGACGTTCCGCGCACGACATGGTTCCGCGCGCATGCGCCTCGGCGGCCACGCCGCGACGAAGGTGTTGACTTGGGGGTACGCGCCTGGCGCGACATCGTTAACATTACCGGAGTTGACGTGACCGACCACCACCAGCACGCGTGCGCCGTAATGTCGGAGTTTACCGAAGTCTTAACTCCAAACACAGCACAATTTCAGACACGAAGTTTGCGATCCAATGCCCGAATGATAGACATGGCCGCCGCAAAAAAAAGAAGGCTTAACTCGTACAGCATGCAGTGGCAGCAGGAAGGCTCTGTTCATTATAGCCCTACGAGTTACGGCATTTGCAGAAGTTGCGGTGCTGAAGCCCATTAACCGTTATACAAGACAAGGAACTCACAGAGCTTCGCCGTGGCTGTAAGTAAAACGAAGACAGAAATGAACTACTGCTCTTGCTTACCTTGTTTCAGCGTGGACGAGCTCGGTGCCTTTTCATTCGTTGGCCGCTCCAAATATCTCCCAGCAGCAGTAGGAGACACAAGGCCAAGACCAAAACGACACGGTGCAGGTAGAACCAACCCAGCAAACACACACGCACCCGAGGGCTACCGTTAACGAGCAGCCCGCGATAAATTCAACATGGACTCGCAGAACACCCGCACGCAAACGAAGCCACTACGCAGCTGCTGGGCTGCTGGCGCAATTTGAAAAAGTGCGCTAAGCGGCCAAAGCCTCCGCATGTGAACGTTGTGTCACTCCGCTGCGTCCGCAAAATAGTTCAGTTTCGCTTTCGGCTCGTTTCGGTTTCTTCCTTAATATATTGAATGTGCTTAACGAACTGGTGTGAACGACGACTGCACGAAAAAGGTTATTCTTGCTTCTTTGCGCCGTTGCTATATATCGCGACTGTCGTAGTCGCTCACTTCGGATTTTATACTGCGTTTCATACGTCAAGTACAACGCTGTGGAAGCTATACACACAGTTAGGTCAGGATCACGTCCAAGTCCGCGCGTCGCGTGCTTGGCCTCCGCGATTGGTTCCGTCATTGCGCAGCCGGAACCGATTGCGGAAGTCAAGATACGAAAAGAGAGACGTTAAAAACGAAGCAGAACAACCTACTGACAACTGTATAAATAACGGGATTTCTTTATTTCTAAGGCCCGAAGCATTTTCATTTATACTCAGTGGTGAAACGAAAAAAGAAAATTGCATTGCGAGTGGTAATAGAGAGTTTTAGAATGGTGTACGCTAAGGTTGTGGTCGTTGCGGTCGCCCGCTATTAGTGAATAGGGAGTTTTCAAATAGGGGCCCCAAATGTTTGGGGCCCCAAAGCCCTTTGCGTGTGCTCGCTTTGAGTCAAGCAGGCGCTAAGAGTTTTCGAATAGGGTCTGCGGCGCTTTGGACACTCCCCTTATTCTAGGTCACTCTAGTCTCGGCCAAGAGCCGTCGCTTCAGTGGGTGCCGTCATGTTTGTTTGACGCAAAGCTTTTGGGGCAGGCTTTCGGGCTCCCGCTAAATTCGAGAAATAGCGTCCCCAACGCAAAACCCAAATGCTGTTTGGGTCTCGCGCATGCGCAGTGGCCTCGACGCTATTTCTTTGGGGCCCCAAAACGATTGGGGCCCCTATTCGAAAATTCTCTAATTTTTTTTTTAGAATAGCGTACGCAAAGCTTTGCGTTAGCGTTTCACGTCACTGCGCATGTGTCGTACGCTAACCTCTTGCGGGCTCCCATTAAGTGATGGAAATAGCAGGCGGCCGCAACGAACGCTAACTTAGCGTGCGCTATTCTAACACTCCCTATTTCCGTCACTTAACGGGGGCCCGCAAGAGGGTAGCGCATGCGAAGTGGCGACAAACCCTAACGCAAAGCTTTTCGTACGCTATTCTTAAACTTCCTAATATCGTTGAGCTATTTCTTGGTTCGGCAGCATGCAATAAATCTCCCTTGCTTCCCCAGTGTGGCACATGATGTGTGAAACGGGGTATAGGCCGTGTTTACTTGATGGCGTGCGCCGCCGGGCTCAGTGATGAAATGAGAGCAAACGCCCAGTCGCGGCGGCGTGGAAAGAAGACCCCCCGTAATATGTGTTATTTGGAATACTCTTTATTCTCAAGGGCCGCAATGGCAACACAATAAAGCGCTTGCGTTGTGAATTTCATTGTCTTTCGTCCTCGTGTGTGCTGTGACCCCTTCAGAGTGTCCCTTTATTCTGCTTCGTCAGGAATGAGAAGGCGGGTGGGGGGGGGGGGGGGGGTCGCACAGACGAACGAGGTAACCTGGTAACGTTGGAGCAGACTGTGATAACGGGATCCGTGCGGCCGCTGCATCCTTGGCGGCACGCTGCGAGTATGGCGAGGTTCCCAGCACATTAATACGAAATAGGGTACACATCCATTTGACTTTAGAAGAATCGATGACACCTTCGACCATCAAAAGTTGTTTGTCTCTTCGTGATATTGCATAGTGATTTGTATGCGTCCAAGATATACAGCATATGTTACTAAAAAATACCGATGACAAATACGGTGACGGTGGTTCACGCGCGTATAGGTGTGTACTCCGCCGCCCACCATGCTTCCAATCGCTCTCCTTGCATGCGCATTTGAAGGTGAAGCCCAGGCATCTTTCGCATCAGCACTGCACCATACATCAGCTCCGCATGTTTATTCCTTCGAATAGTGTTAAATCGTGTAAATTACACAGGCGACGGTCCCATACAAAATGATTGTGAAGGGGCCCCCGATACAGTCCCTCAGATCTAAGGGGGCGTAGGCAAAGGCCTGTCGCCTGAACCACACACACACACACACACACACTATATATATATATATATATATATATATATATATATATATATATATATATACATAACATCGCAAGCGGTATTGGAAGGTTGCCGGTTCGGTTCCTGGCGGCAGCAAATTGCGTCTCGTCCACTTCAATTCCCTCACATTTAATTCATAATTACTACGCATAACGCCAACTACACTTTCTTTAGCTTAATTTTCTGTTGGTTGTCATTATATTGTGTCTAAGAAAACGGGCCCTTAAACAACACCTGCGATAATGCTTTTTAACATTTCAAGTAAACGCACACATATCTGCTTTACATTACCGTCACGATCAATAATGCTAAACGTGGCAGCGCAACGAGCCGCGGCGCCCCATGAATTCAAAGAAGCAATTCCTTCTCCTCCCCGGGCCTTTCGGCAATTCCTCAGACCCTCAGCCTTTTCGGTGACGTCAACTTTCGCGTCTGCTGATGTCATCCACAAAAAAACCTGTTTATCTGCACGCAAGGATGCGCGCTCGTTGCACTTCCTCCGCGCATGGCGAGGAGGCCAGCAGGAGAGAGGAGCCGACGAACGGATCAAAGCGAAGGAAAGAGCGAGGGCCTCTTTTGGATCATCAAACTGCGCTATTACAGCACCATTTCGAAAAATTCTCACGGCTACGTGTTCGGTGTAGACTCGTGCACAACTGCAACGCCACAACTAAATTTCGACCTCTGGGACATTTAGGACTTATTAAATTTCCCTCCTTTCGTGTGTCGGCTATAAAGGAGGCGAAATAGCGCGTATGTGCCAACACTTTATGCGTCCACTCTCGGTGGCTTAGTAGCTGTGGCATTCGGATTCTGAACCCAAGGACACGGAATCGGCTGCATAGGCCACATGCATTCTAATGCAGGAGTGGCGAGTGAAGAGCTTCCAGATGGCAAAAATTCTTTTGAGTTTCTCCGCTGCGGACCGTGTACCATGTCGTTAAAAAGCATCTCTTGACCACTGAGGTATGCGAACGCGTGTCTTGTTGCAATTGCCCTGTATCGAAGCACATTTTCTACAAAGGTATTCGTGAAATGATTTATGAAGGAAAAATTACCCTAAAAACTAATAATTGTCAAGATTCAGCATTTCTGTTAAATTCAAGAACATCCATGTTTCTTGCGTGGACATTTTCTGTCAAATCCAAGAAAAAGTGCATATATAGAGCTAACAGAAAAAGCTGGTCTTCTAAAGAAAGAAATTTCTGTTATTTTTCAGTTCAAGAACATTTCTGTACCAAAAACAGAAAATCTTCTTCTTTTTTGTGTTATTTAACAGCTATTTTTTACAGTGTGGTGAGGGGCCCTTTAAACAGAGCGGAAGGCGTTGTGCGCGCTGAGATTTTTTGCGATCGGATGCTTCCAGCGAGCTGTCGGCTGCGAGGAATTCAGCGGCCTGTCGCAGTCGTCCGTCAGGAACACGCCATTACTGTCGTTCGCGGGCAAAAACGGTGGGTGGCCTTTTCCGGAGACCACAGACGCGAAGAGCGAACAAAGGCGGCGTTCGCGCGGCTCGGGCAGATTCCCGTTGTGGTCGGGTGCGTGGATGGTACGCTCATCGCAATCCCGAAGCCCCATGGCCTGAGCTCCGCGGACACGACGCATTACATGTCGGGGAAGGGACTCTACGCATTCAACACCATGATCGTGAGTATTATTCATGCATTGTATGCGTAGCGAATTGTTTCATTTATATCGCTTAAACTTTCCGCTTTACTGAGGCTGTTGCAACTGAGTATAGTGGGAGCGGTATTTTCGATCTATCCAGAACGGGAATTGGTTCGTTTCAGGGCACTTCGCTTAGGATAAGCGATGAAATCATGTGACGCGGAGTACACTTTGGTTCAGCGGCCTGCACAGTGCATAATATTACCGTTGCTCGTTCGCCATGTGTACCCGAAGCTTGATTCTCGATTTGTATTTGTTGAGATTAGCGCTCCCAGAATGTGCCGTAGTATGTCCTTATTGTTCATTGTCGTGATGGACGTTACATGGAGCAATACCTGGATGGATGAATAAACTTTATTTCGGTCCCTCGGAACGCGCCCTAGCATGTACATTAAATACGCATTGTTTCATAACCCTTTTTTCAGTCGAAGTGTTTCGTGTTGTAGATATTTTGTGATACATTGCCTTAAACATACAGCAGTAATTTGGTTAAAAGGCTTTGGTGGCTGGAAGATGGGTTGTTCCAAGCAGTAAACATGCAGACTACCCTTTGACACTGCATTGTCCTCGTGTTAGAACTCATCGTACAAGTCCTACCCTGTCGATGATTTGTCCATAGCTATGTTTCAACAGTCAGTAACAGTGAAGACAGATGTAGTTACATTAACATAATACCCAACATTGTACCCAAGGTCATTTATGGGTACAATTTTGACTGAATTGAATTCTGCAGACATGTGATGCCGACCTCTGGTTGTCAGTCAATGTTTCCTGGGGTCATGTCATGACTCGTGGGTATGGCGGGGGAGCTCTCTCCGTCAGCACCTGGAAGCAAAACTTCGGCTTGCTTGGTAAGTGCTGTCAATGCTTGCCACATTCAAGACGTTATCACTACAACTGTCATGCCGACCTCGTGCAGGAGACTCCAGCTATACATTAGAACCGTGGTTCCTGACACCAGTGCCCGGACGACCAGCTCGTGGCACCCCCTGATAACCACAACAAGGCCCACACCGCCATGCGCAATGCTGTGGAGTGGTGCATCGCTGTAAGCTTGTGCACAGCTGCTCAAGCATCATTGCTGCTTGTGCAGCTCTGCACGACATTGCGTTGGCGGCACATGAGCCTGTTCTCGAAGGGGACGATGACGACACCGACGATGCTGAGCTGCTGCCAGCAGCAGCTGAGCTACCACCACCACAACGGGAGCCAGCAGCAGCGCAACCGTGTAGTGAACCTGTTTCGAGAACCACAGGGCCTGCATGCTTGAGCACCTGCGCAGAGTACGCCGCCGCCTGCAACGACCTCGGCAGCATTGTGTGGTGCGTGTTTGTCTTTGTTCATTGTGTTTGCCACTGTGTTTTTTTTACTGCACTTCAAATGTTTGCTACACATATCAATGAAACAGCGTTCTCCTATCAATGAATAACCCCCTTGAATAGGTTGGCAAAAAATTTGAAGCTCACCCTGACTCACTCGTGAAATATATTTTGCTCTTGGGGCTCACTCGAACTCAGACTCATCAAAATTTTCCTCAAGCGGATTCACTCGGACTCAGGCTCACTAAAATGTTTTCACCCGGACTCGAACTCACCAATGTATTACTCACTTGGACTCACAGCTCGATCTGAATCTGAGTGAGTCGACTCATGAGTGAGTTTGCCGACCTATGCCCCCTTGTCACACAACGCCATGCTGATGAAATGCTTCGACCAGGTTGTAAAATATGGCGCTTCACACTAAGCACAAGTGAGAGCTCAACTGTGAATGGCACATGGTGCCATTCACAGCCACATTCAAAGTGGTTACCACATTCAAAGTGGTAACCTGAAAAGGCTGTTTGAATCAGGACAGCAACATGAGGTAGCTTTAGTGCAACAAGAATGGTGCCTGTAAATGAAGTGAACAACATGGGTGGTGTCAGAATTGAAATTTTATTACAAGTATCACGAGCAATGCACATAAAAAGCAAAATAAATAAATATCCCTTAAATTTAATGCCAAGGAAAAGAATATAAAAGTAGCTTCCTTTTTATAATATACAAATGGAGTTATTACAAAGTGCCTGCTGCTCCTCTGCAGCAACACACGCGTCTCGCAGCACGAAAGTCATTGTATTACATGAAAACAAGGCACAGTCGAACCGGTATTAATCGAACTCGCTAAAAAAATGCAAGTTGTTGGTTGCTGATATGTCTTTCTCTATTATTGATTTCTGTTTGTACCCAATCCTATTGTCTAAACACTTCTAAGCAACAGAACACGTATTCGTCAACTATTTTTTGGTCTTGCAATATTTCAAAATTGTTGTGCAACTTAGACCGTTCACAAACGCATTTCTTTTTTTCTAGGATGTGTAAAAATCGATAGAAAACGTACAGTGTGCCACAATATTCTACACGTATACACTATAAACATAAAGATACACTACAGTGCACTATGTGCATATACTACAAAATTGCTGAATGCATGACTTTGTATAATGAGATTTTAAAAAAATGACATGGCAAAACATGATTTATAAATGAAACCACACTGTGCTATGCACATGTACTACAAAACTGCTGAATGCATCACCTCACACGATGAGATTAAAAAGAAAATGACATCGCAGGACACGATTTACCATTGAGCTACACTTTACTATGTACAATGAAACAGCACATCAGTGCTTCTGGTATGCAGAAAAAGAAAATTAACTGAGAAAAAATTGCAGGGCACCATTGAAGCAAGCCAGCGTATCATAGCTCGTGATGTGAACAAAAATAAATCTACATATATGTACAACTAGTCTTTACAAATCACTGTGCAGGTGCCTTCCGCTGCAATGAGGGCCCGGGCGAGGGTACCAACGCCTTGCAATTATTCGTGGACCACGTCACCGAGAAGTTGAACCTGGCGCAGCTTTCCAATGATGCCTGGCCCTGCCGTCTGGTGTTTGCGGCTAGTAACTCCAGCGCCTTGGCCTGCCGGTTGCCCACATCTCGCAGCTGCGGCATGAGCTGGAAACCAAGAAATGTGTTGCCATTATCATCTATAAATTCCCTGCTACCGACTCTTCGCTGGAAGCTTCTGTTCGTGAAGAGTTTCAGTGTGTGCAACAATTTCCTCTCTGTTGAAAATCCACTGACCCAACGGCATCCATGAATGGTGCTTGGTTCACCGCACAACCAACGCACTTCGTTTGGACAGACCAAAGCGGTGCCGGAATTCATTTTCGCTCATCTCATCAAACGCATCTCACGCCTCTAACCACCTCTGCATGAGAGGCAACCAAGCAGCCCTTTTCAGGGCTACACAATCGTTTGCCCGGCTTTACGCGATGACCGACACAATCTCCTTCCGAAACCCTAGCTGCTGCAGTATGCAAAACATACAGCAAGCAGGTGTAACACAGGTGCAAACATGTGCATTTGTGTATGATGGCTATGTGAAAAAGTTATATAACGAGCTTGCTTTTTGAACAGTATATTTAGCAATAGCACATTTTCAGTTTCACTTTTGAAGCAATTGACAAAATAGGGAAACATTTCAAGATGTTGAACATTTTTGCAATGCAACTTTTTTGCTACATTTCACCATAACTGCAAGGCAGGACACCTGTTTATTCCATCTGACAGTTATGCATACAACTAGCTCCTGCAACCGTTTGCCAAATTTTTTTTGCGCAGCTTTTTGTCTTTATGCCCACAGATGTCATCTCTTCACAAACATATGCCTGCACGCATGAGCATCACCTGTGAGCATGTAACACCATCTACAGTTAATCAAAAACATCAGTGAAACTTACGTGTTGGGGCACGGGGAAGATCCTGGGCCACATCCTCTTCAGCCACACCAGCAGCAGCTGGAGCAGGGCTCACCTGTTATAGTAAGAAGTTTCTTGATTGACACACTGAGTGCAATAAGAAGTATGGAGTGGAAGTGGACAATAGCAATGTTTTTTTAGAATGTTTCAACAGCGGCATGCTATGACACACAGACTTCGGAGAGAGGGGTGGAGGGAGGCAAGCCTACTGGGGGTGTAGGAAAAAACGTCCCCGGAGTATACGTCCCCTGAATAAACGTCCCCTGAATAAACGTCCCCTGAATAAACGTCCCCGTTGGCATGGCTCTCTAGGAAAAAAAGTCCCCAAGTGAAAAATTTACCGAAAAACGAATCCAATGCGAACTCACTTGACAAAACACTGCATTCTGCGTTCGACACTTCGCAAATTTTACGCCACGTTGGGTTAAAAAAAGAATGAAGGGAAAGCCGAATCGTATGTCCAATAACCCTCGATCAGGAAATCTTCAGTTTTCGTCGTCCCGGCAGTATAGTCCTCACACAGGTTTTGAACACTCTGCTGCATGGCCATGACCGCTGCTTTGCGCCTCTTCTTTCGGGGTGCACCGACTCGAGACTGGGCCATCTCCAATGTCACGGTGGCTTCTTCGGAGCGCAAGGCGCCAGAGGCCCTCCCCACTGTTGGGCGGCTGGGGCCCGCGATGCTTCCCAGGCTCTTCTGTTTCAGGCCTCCGCATGATTGTTCGTCCTGTGTCCTCCATGAACAGTGGCCGAGTAGGCGTTCCACATAGGAGTAAACTTGAATTTCAGTAAACTACAATCTTCGCGCGGATCTTTTTTTTTTTTTTTATAGTGGGAAATAAAGAATTGGTCACTTGAAGGTGCTACGTTTGAGGGACCCCATATGGGGACGTTTTTTCCGACAACGCAAATGGGGACATTTCTTCCAGGGACGTTTCTTCCGGGGACGTTTATTCAGGGGACGTATCTTCCGGGGACATTTATTCCGGGGACGTTCTTTCCGGAACCCGCCTACTGGCTACGCACCTCACTCGACTCGAGGGTCTGAGAAATGGGTTGGAACACGTAGGGTGCTCTAATGAGCTTCGAAATATAGTTCGCGGCTGTTCTTTCGTCATCAGCGCAAATGTGGCTGTTTTGCTTTCTGTTCTGAGCGGCACAACGTGTTAAAACCTCAGCCAACGCGGCGGCCGGGTGATTCACTCGATATTGTTTGAAAAAGTAAAACTGACAGCGCGTAATGGCTCGAAGCAAATGAGCACACTAATTCGCAGCATACAAGTAACAATGATATTCTAAGCCAGTGCTTACCGATTCAGATCACCCGAACTCTGGGCCTCGCTTACTGTCGACCCGCGCGGTCCCTGTCAAGCACGACGCGGCCGCGGTAACCCGTAATCTGGCCGCCTCCGGTGCCGCTGTAAAGCACAAGCGGGACGTGTAAGATGACCGACCACAATACAATTGTGCTCGCACTCACCTCTGCTGCTCTCGGAGTTTGGCAAGGCTGTGGTGTTACGCGCAGGGACTTCGTTCAAAAGCGCTACCAGCTCCTGCCACATGTCGTCCCGGTCCTCCCTCGTGAACGACGGCTCCAGCGGGCACGACAGCGTCGCGATCTGTGGATGCTCTTTCACAAAAGCCAGCAGAAGCTACTTTTGACGATCAGACACCCGAGAACCAACGCAGACGTCGCGACGGGACGACATTTTGAAACTGCGTCAGCCGCTACTTTTCTTTCTTTTTTTTCGCGTTCGCGACACCATCTAGCGACGACGTCAAAAAAAACTAACATTATTAAATATTATCACTCAAAGCTGTTGCTGTTTGAAAGAGTGTTTGAGCTTGAAAAGCAAAAACAATAATTTTCTGTAAAGTAATTATATTTATTAAAAGGCGAGAAACGCTTCACGGTTCCCGTGCCGACGTCACAGGATGCGCGTCTACTTCCGGAAAGCTCTCCGCTTCACGATTGGCTGTTCTCTTCCTTTCGGCGGTTCTAGGCGGGAGAGCTGCGCCTCCTCTCACTTTTGTGACGTAGGCACCGCAGAACGAACGCGAACGAACAAAGATCTCCGATCGCCCCCGGGAATTCGATTCAATCCCCGATAGGGTGCGGTTTTGTCTGGCTCAGTAGCACCGCCTGGCCGAACTTAGATTCCCTCTCGCATACCGAGCCACCGTCGGACCAGCAGAAAGAAGTGCCGCGTCTGAATTCCCTCTAGTCCGCGACGACCTGGCAGAAAACGGCGCAGGACAACACACGACTGTGCATCACCCACCGCCCCGTCGTAAGAAACCCCGCTATCTTCCCCGCTATCAAGAAAAAAAATTTAGGGGCGAAGCACCTTAGGGCCGAGGCTTGTACGTCCATCCGCGTCCGGCCGTCACGGTACACGAAACCGGAACCGAAACCGACAGGACCGTGTACAATCGAAACCGAAAACATCAGGGAAAAAATTTACTAGCACCACGTACAATCGAAACCGAAAACCTCTGTGAAAAAAGTTCAACAAAAGGTGAAGAAGCACAAACATAAAATGACAAAACACTGTAAAAACAAGGAATCTAAAGGGTAACAAAAGGTGAACAAGCACAAAAATAAAATGACAAAACACCGTAAGAACACCTACATTAGGCGCCCATCAATAAAGCATGCGACAGCACAATGCACGCTGCAGTGAAAAATACACGAGGGTCACGGGTGATTTGCGGTAACACCGAACGTTGCTCACGTGCTTCGCCCACTCATCATCATTCACTTCGTGAAGATGCGGTGATACAACGCTTGGGTGATAATGTATTTTCTTTTTTTTTTTTAAATGCGAAGCATTTCTTAGCGAACCTCTGGCACTTTGAGCGTTTCTATCTACGTATCTATCTATCTATCTATCTATCTATCTAGCCGCCTACGTCTGGGTGCTCTCATGATCGCCTTCTTAAGTTGGTGTAGACCAAAATTTGCATGAGAGGGTAAGAGGATTTGACGAATACGATTTCCGGGTCATGACATGAATAACGTTAAAATCCTGTCGCGTACGTCGTCAAACCCTTTCCACTAGACACGTGTGGCACATACCCGTTTACCACGGGCCGCGGTGTACGGGTATGCGCCACAGGTGATTGACAGTTTATATCTACCCAGGAACGGCGAGAACAGGCGTTGCTAACTTAAATGCTAGAGCGTTAAGGAAAACCAACATCGGCAGCGTTGACTCAGCGAATGGAAATAATAAAAATTGGGATCCCAGCAGGAATCGAACCCAAGCATTCTGCGTGGCAATCAGGTATTTTACCACTGAGCCACAGCAGGTCTATAAACTGGTTTGGAAAAACAGACTACGCAGGCGTACTAACGGTGCAACGTCAATTGTGGTTGTCGTGCTGGCTATCTAATTTTACAAGACAGCAATAAACACTACATTATACTCCTACGATGTGTACTCCTACGATACAGGCGTCATATCAGGTGAACGTCTGTAGTTCCAGTGTTGGCTCCTCTTTTATAGCAGTTTAATAAACATTACATTTGTATTCCTATGATTCAGGAAGCTATATTGGAGCATTGCTCGACCCCGGAGGAATACATTGACGAATGTTACATATGATATCCACATCACAGCACCGTAAAGTGCACTTCGTCCACCAGAACGACGCAGTGTCCTCTTCATTTCTTACGAGGCTAGGCGATGGCCTCATGCTGACCGAGGATGATGCCAGATTAATTGACAGCCGCTTTGTAGACTAGGCTACGTAAGCCACATACGCCCAGGTAGTCTACGAATACGACAAACACCATCCACTGAAGTTGGTCTACGTAGCACTATCCAGGCCTACCAGCCTCGACGGCCTATACCTCACCAACGCGAAGGATGGCTTCAGGTTCCGACATGTCGCCGGCTCTGTCGACAGACAATTTGTCGACAAAATGATCGAGGCATCCACGAATTCCAACAGCTCTACTATACCACATACTTCACTACACATGGACCCCTTGACACCACGATCACGACCGGATCTTATAACAAGTCGTGACCAGCTGCTGGTGCTCACTGATCACGGTGATGATGCCCTTGTTCAAGAACTATGAAGAACTTCTTGCACACATGCACACGGGTTCGTGAAACGTGCGTGCGTTTTCGGGACACGTATAAGCACTACACATCAGCTTACCGCTTCTGGTTTTGGTAATACCCACGTTGCCATTGGCTGCGTTACCCAACCGCAAACAACTGGTTATATAACACATATGCGGCTCTTCAACATATATATGTGTGCGTGTAAAATATATACAAATCTTTAGCGTCATTTTGTAAGGTGTCGCTCAGTAAAAAAAGTTACGCCACAGTCACCTACCCGCCACATGCTTCGCATAGCATAGACTCCCACGGTACGTGGGATCTGCCGAATTTTTTTACTAACGGTACATTCGACTGGTCGTTTTAGAGCGGTCGGGTGCTCTGACGACGCGCGTCCCATTCGCTCCGAATACGTTCGGCTGGTTCTTTCAGAGTGCCGCGCTCCAACTCGAATCGCTCCGAGGCGCTCTCACTTTGACTTCGGAGCGCGACCGAGATCTGATCACGTGACTCCCGTGCCCCGTCTCTTTGCGACAGAAGATGCCGTGACGTGTGTCCTCCTCCGGCCTCCAATTGCTCTGGAGAGCGGCTGCGTGTTCGGCTCGGACACACGTTCTCTGGCTCGGATCAAGAGCGGGCTCCGCATTGAGTCAGAGTGCAGTGGCGCCTAGCCGAAATGTACCGCGAGATATCGGTTGTCTGCAATAAAGGATGTTACCGCGCGAAGCAAATGGGGATGAGATATGCCCCCCCACCTTCCTTTCCGAGGAATACTTGTCCCTCGAGCAGGTGGGGTGCAAACTTGAACATCCTGGCGGCTCCCCTCGGCTGCACGGCTCCCCCTTGGCCCGGATGGAACAACGGCCTGCGGCCCTTGCTCGATCGACCCTTGGCCATCGCTGCCTCTCAACGCGAGGCTGGTCGTGCAAGCCTCCAAGGCGCCTGATGATCCTGCTGCCGCTTCGCACCGACGCGTCTCGCGAGCTCGCGCAAGTGATGATGGATGATGATGATGCTCTATCACCACATGACAAGTACCCACAACATAAGTAGGCCAAGGGTCGGGTAATAGAGCTTTAAGGGAGGGAAATAGTAAATTAGTTTAGTCTGATACATTATACTCTGAAAACTCTAGTGTCGTTGATTTCACCACCATAGGTTTATTAATGTCGAAAAGTTTCACTTTTAACTTTCTCGCCGAAAACTCCAATGGGGACGTCACAGAATTCAGTGTTGTTTTTTTTTTTTTTTCGTACTTTAGCCATATTGGCTCAACGTAATTTCCTGAAACTTGACATGTTACGTGTCTGGCCTCGTCAGAAGCCAATGCACCTTATTTTTACCGATTAAGAACTACGTATAGGCCCTAGTAGAGACGGTCAAGATCTATGACGTCATCACGACTGTTGCGGGAACTTCAATGTGGCAGCGCCACCGTATTTTCCCTTTGCGCGTTTTCTCGCTTACCAAGCGTCTTCTCGCAGCAATCGTGGTGTTTTTGGCATCGTGAATGAGTAATCTACTAACGCGAGAAAAATCGTTTTTCTCTTTAGTGTCCTTTAATTTAGTAGGAAGAAATGACATATTAATAGCAATTAAAAATAAAAACTCAGGTGGGTCCCACGCACTGTGTTAATTGGTGTTATGCTAAGTCGCCAACATTAAACGGGCTGTGGCACATTGCTTGACTTTGAGACAAGTGCACGAAGTGGACGAGTGCCATGAGGCGTACCGACGATATTGTGAAATTCGAGTGCATGGTTGAGTGCCTGACCCATCAACGGCACTGTGACACCTAACGGGAAGACCGACGTAACGTTGGCACTGGCGTTCGAGCACAGACGTCAGTTACATCGGATAGAGATGCCGCCGCGTGACTTTCCTAAGCGGAGTTCGTTAGCGCATGCTTGCGGGGCCGTGCAACGCCAGAGTATAAGTGGCAGAGTCATAATAGCGCATATTGTCACGACGTTGTAACGTTTACTGCCTTGTTATAAGAGCCAATAGTGTGCTAGTGTAGCCAAGATTGCACTGCACTAACATTCGGCAACAGTACAGGTAACGAAAATTATCCGCTTGTAGCCAACGTTATCGGCAGCACTAGCAAGCACTCAGCTATATACTGTCTAGTGCACTACACACGCGGCCAACTTTGTCTAGTGCTCCATTAAGGCGTGCCTCATAATGAGACCGTTGATTTGGGCCCATGAATTCTTATTATTCATTCATTGCCGGTGACGTTGCGCAAGCTTTATTATATTTGGTGACGTATAAGGCATCATTTCACGTTAAATTACACGGCGCGCATCTGCACGGAATTACGAGAATTTCTCGCTATGCATGCTATGAGCAAAACGGACGACCATATAATGTTTTCTACCTCATCTACATGCCAAGTTTTATATTTAGGACTTTCATGAAAAACACATATATGTAATGTAAAAAACGAGTGCAATTGTTCGCTTGGGGCGCTTAAATAAGAGGTTACGTTACAAATGGTAAAATTATGTTTGCTAAGGCATCAGTGTAAATATTTAGCCACTAAAAACGCGCGTAACTATAGCCGGCGTATGAGCTGACCTCTCTGTATTGCACGCTTACACAAAATAAGATAAGCGCGGCTGTTGCGAGGGTAATGACTCGATGACACCAACAAAGAGAAATGTTGGCGCATCACGAATCGTGCCCAGCAAGCTCGCCACGTCTGCGCAGATCAAATAAGCCTCTCGCACGTAAAGCACAAACACAGCGCGCCAAAGGCGCAAAGCCGCGTGGGGCGCTCAGTGGTGAAAGCAAATCGCTGGGTGCTGTAGCGGCATGTCGTTAGCTGCCCTGCTTGTTTTGTAGCATTCAGCTTTCCATTGTCCCATTTGTACCTAATGAAGTAGGCTTAGTTGGGACGTGAAGCGAATGCCGTGTGTTGTGAAGAAAAAAACAAAAATTTATTGCCTTTATACAACTCGCTGTCCCGCCGCCATCGTCCGAAACAAAATAACACTACAGGAAAGCATCCGCATAAAAAACATTGCTGTCTATGTAAGTTTGTTCTCACGAGCACGCGTGTGTTTATCATTGCATGGCATATCATGAGAGGGAGTGACTCGTGTGGGATGTATCTGCTGACCTCAATACACTCGATGCGTGTACAAAAGACGAAAAAAAAAAGAGGGTGTAGTGGAGAACCACGCCTGTGCATAACATGAACTACGGCTGTGAGTTTAGAACTTGGAACAGCTTGTTTCCCGTAAATGACGAGTCTATAACATTATTTCTCTTTTAACATTACATGTAAATGAAAGGTGCGCTAGGGAAATTGTACACAAATGGTACGGAGTCCACGGGGGAGTTCCACTCCACGCTCACTCTCACAGACTCACCGTGAAAGAGCACATTCACTACCCCGCATGCCGATGTGGTGCAATCTGGAACAGCAAGCTATGTCTTATTGTTGTCTTTGGCGCAAGCAGAGGTCTGTTGTCGAAGCATTCTACGAGGCACATCTGTTTTACGTTAGCATATTGGCATCTTTCCCTCTTACAAGGCGAGCGCATCATGATGGCGGTAGTAGAAATTTAGAATGAACGCGATCACCATCGAGTGCCCTAGAGTGCCCGGCGATGAATGTAAAGTCGCATCAACATCTGCCACTTCTTTACTTTTCTTGCATAAGTTCGACCGACAAACAATTCACCCACTTTCAGGTATGTGTGTTTGCTTCCTTGTAACGCGGACATTGCCATGTATGACTAGTTTGTACATCGTGCGTTTGTGTAAATGATAGTGCGGCGATGTTTAGGCACACTTACGCATACATTGTTATACATGTGTGCTTTCCTCGCACTTCAGGCCGCCACGGTGGCCTACGTGCTTGCGGTTCTCTCCTGCCGCCCCAGAAGACGCGGGTGCCGCACTTATATGGAGACGAAATGCCAGAGGCTCGTGTACTGTGTGGTGTCAGCGCACATTAAATAGCT
The DNA here is from genome assembly GCF_013339695.2 of Rhipicephalus sanguineus. Lineage (NCBI taxonomy): Eukaryota > Metazoa > Arthropoda > Arachnida > Ixodida > Ixodidae > Rhipicephalus > Rhipicephalus sanguineus. Next base: position 6,838,623 of record NC_051183.1, read on the forward strand.
CCAGGTGGTTGAAGTTGTCCGGAGCCCTCCACTACTGCGTCTCTCATAGCCTGAAGCGATGAAAAATCCTAGGAACCCGGGGTGTCGCTGCAGCCAAAACGTTTCGACACGCGGATTTGTCTTCTTCAAGGCTGCAACAGACAAACGTTGCAGCCTTAAAGAAGACAAGTCCGCTGGTCGAAACGTCGGCTCCAGCGACACCCCGTGTTCCTAGGATTTTTCATCGCTTCAAGATTCCATCTTCCCCTGAGCTTCTTCATAGCCTCAGCCACTTTGGGCTGTTAAACTCCACAAACCAACCAACTAACCTTTTCTCGCACTTTACTTTTGACCCCTCTTTCCCTTTGCCCACTATGTAGCCTATGGTAGTCCATCTACAGGTGAGACTGCTACGACGCCTATCGTCTTCCATTACCCGAACACTACAACAACCAATGAATCTTTGGGTAAAGGAATAACCCGGCGTGAGACTGTAACGAGAAAGCAAACAGAATGGTCCGCACAGACCAGGGATCCGAGTCCCGTCACGTCGGGAAGCTCTCTCGGCCAGTACGTGCGCGGTTGGCACATCCACGCCGTGCGTGCACCGTTCAGTGAGCCGCCCATTGGCTGCGCCAGTGAACGTGTTCTTCGTGCGTCGCTCCGCGTTCGGGCTGCATAGTCCACGAACGTGCGGTCGATTCTCAGACCTTCGCTGTGCCTAAGCATGAGCATTGTCTTACTAATTGGCGAGCCTCGGTCGTGAAAGGTCGTGGATGGGCGCGTTTTTCGCCCCGGTCGCGGAGAGCACTCGTCGTATACGAGCAACCGAAGTGTATTGAGTGAACACGTCATGCGAACAGGGGAGTTCCTTTATTCCTTCCACTGTGTCAACTCTTTCTGATCGCTCGCTCTAAGACAGTTGTCAACAACTTCCCTCCTCCTTCGATTCATGAAAATAAATATTCCTTGATGCAAAGAACTACAGTGTCATAATATTCACGAAGGAAAACACGCGAAATCCAGCGGCTCCTAAAAACCACAGCATACAGTATCACGAAACTCTGTATATGAGAAATGCGGCACTAAAGAAATCATGGCAGCTTCGCTCTAGTGGTGCCAATGATGAGCTGAGCTTCCTCGCTGCTCTTTCTTTTTACAGCGAAAGCTGTCATCACATCACAACGGGGTAGTTGTCCGCCGCCGGTGTCCGTAATCGCTATGCGCGAGGGAGAGAGAGAATAAACGTTTATTTTGAGCAAGCGCAATGTGCGGCCAAGGTGGACGAAGTAAGAAAAAGCGATAGGAAGAAACGTATCATAGCTATACCGTACATTAATTGCGTATCTCACAGGCTAAAGAACGTAGCAAGTAGATACGGCGTTAATGTTGTTTTCACGGCTGCCAATAAGCTAGGTAAGATATGTGCCGCTGTGCAGAGGAAGAATGAGCGAGTAAAAGACGAGAAGCGAACCGATATTTGTTTCGTAAAACACACCAACAAATTCACTGATTGCCGTACAAGTGTGGTGTATAGGGTTCCTTTCAGGACAGACGGGCCGCTGCAGAGATTATTAGAACATAAAAGATCACAAACCTGAGGCTCACCTTCTAATCTGTCGTGACATTGTTGAGATTCTAAGTGCACGCCAAAATTCAATGAATGCGCAGTTTTGTACCGACATAGGAATGAAGAAACAGGTCTGATGATTGAGGCATGGCATATAGAGAATTATGGTAGCGCATACGTGAGCCAACCGTCGATTAACTTGCATAAAGATGAAATCAAATGTCTTAGCAGTTATCTTTCGCATAGGCCCCCACGCGTGCCGGATTGATAGGTTCGCCTATTGCATGGGCATGCGCAGATAAGTTTTCGTGCCTTCTTTCTTTTCCGCCGCTGTGCGTCTCTTCAGTTGTTAGTCGGCGTTAGTGGTGTCCCGACTTCTTTCTCGTGTCCGTGTTTGTACGCCCTGTATTTTACACCGAAAGCTGTTATGAGATCATTTCAACGGCCGTTTTTGGCACCGTAGTTGTCCGCCGCCGCAGCCGGTGTCCGTAACCACTGTCGCACGAAATAAAATAAAAAAGAAATAAGATAAAATTTCTACGATGGAACGAGGTTCGAACCTGGGCCCTCTGCGTGGGAGCCCAGTGTTCTGCCTCAGGGCCATCCCGGTGCTTGAAAATGCGATGCAAAAAGACCCTATACAGGCTTCATGTCGGGAAGAAACCACATTAACATATATAGTGTGGTAGAAGAGTAAAATAACAACCAGGCGTCACACAAACGCGAATGCTGTAACCGGGCGTCACACAATGCAAATTGCGCAACGAGTGGGTTGTTGAATGCTTCCAACCTATTACAAAGGGCTCTGCCATAATTCTTCGTCGTCATCAGTCACAGCATCAACGAAGTACACATAATGCCTTACAGGTGTTTAGCGAGTACCACGGTTCTCCGCAGAATGACGAAAAATTGCATAGTGGCTGCTGCCCTACTTCACTAAAATTATGATGATTTATAGCGTAGTGGGTTCCTGGAAAGTGCACTTCTATTGGTTGCCAAAGGAGCCCATTAGGCTTCCATAATCCATTTTCTCAGGCTCTCAATAAAGTTAATTTTTTCTCTCTCTCGCTCTCCGTTTCTCCGGTTAACGTATGTTATGAAGCGTGGTGGGATAGTTAAATAACGACCGGGCGTCACACAATATGAATTACGTAAATAGTGGGTCGTTTAAAGCTTTCAACCCATTACAAAGGGCTCAGCCATAAATCTTCATCGTCATCAACCTCCGCAATTACAAAGTGCACATAATGCCTCACAGGTGGTACCTCGCTTCTCCGCAGAATAACGAATAATGTAGTGGTGGGTGCTTCCCAACTTCCCAAAAATTATGATTTGTGGCGTAGTGGGTACGTTGCTAATGTACTTGTATTAGTAGCCACAAGAGAGTTTATAACGGGCTCTAGAAATGCCGCTCTTCCAGCTTTCGCTGCGACTGCGCCGCGCTTTCCGCGCAGGCCTGGCGTTTTTTAGAATGAATAGCTCAGCTCTCTGTTATTCTAATGATAAGTTTACTTTGGCTAACGCTGAGTAGAGCACAGGCTCTCACGAAACACTCACTGCATTACTCGGACGTTCTCAGCCTATTGTTGCATTGTTGTCAGAGCAGCGGATCTGCATGGTGCATTGAATAACTAAAAAGCAAACACATCCAAACAGTTTCAGAGCTCAATGAAAATTATATGCTGGGTTGAATAATTAAAGTAAGCCAAAGGTGATCGATAAAATAAGAAAGAAGCAAGATATGGTCACTGTTGCTGAGGAATTTGGCTATTGAGATGCTCGCATTAGCGAACACGTTTACAGCGCTGAGACGAAAATATGAACGTGAAATACAGAATCGGCGCCAGTCCACTTCATGTAATGCTTGCGTATTCACTGTGCTGAGCATTGTAACGCGCTTGATTTCAAACCTAAGCCAAATCTCTTTTGTGACTACACGGCTTATAGTCATAGGCGTGCGCAGGGTTCTCCATCGAGGGGGGGGGGGGGGGGGGGGCAAGTTTCTCTGCAACGCCCTGACCCCATTGGTCGGGCCCGTAAGAAAACGAGCTCCGCAATGTATGCAAAGATGAAAATGAAGCGACGATGTGCTTCTTGTAAAGGCTTATTATTATGATGTACTATTACGTCTTCTCGTCTGCCTTTGTTAACTGCCAATATTTTCTTTATGTGTAATTGAATTTTTACTATTTGTATTGTTGTATTGTAACGATTCAATATGGCCTTCCTGTAAAGATCCCTGATGGGATCGACAGAGTAAATAAATAAATCAATCAATATTCGAGGTTTCAAGATAGGCCGCTCCGACATTGCCTACCTTCCAAAGTTTTCTAGAGAGAGAGAATAAGAATAGAAGAAAGGCGGAAGGTTAACCAGGGCCTAGCCCGGCAGGCTACCCTGCACTGGGGAAGGGGGAAGCAAAGTAACTGTTGCTGCCAACGTAAATCTAAGGAACGAGAAGCAAGAACAACAGCGAGGAATAATGCAAGAAGATAGGTGCAGGCAACTCTGGAGGCGCTCGGCGCTGAGAGGTTTTGCTGCGGGGGAAAGAAATTGGACGTCAAAACGAAGGGTTGGAAAAGAGTAGCCTCCATTCGGAAGGTGCACAGAGCGAAGGTGGCGCAGAAGGACGCTGATGGACCGAAGGAGCGTTTCGAGAAAGGCGGAGCTGTGGCAAATCGGGATTACTAACTGCACTGCCGTCTGAAATATTTGTCGTCCGTGCCTTTTTCCCTACATAATTCCTTGTTTTTAAGTGCGTATTGATGTGGGCGCCGATACCGTAGGGCGTATTGCATTGGGGCTTGACAAAATCGAAAGGCCCTGAGGGAAATATCTCTCGCGATCTGCGCTTTACTGCCTGAACAAAAAACAAGTTGTAAACGGAATACAAAGAAGACAGACGCTTCCAGTGCAGGAGCTAGGCATCCTTTGTGTTGCGAATGGCTGTGCGGGACAAAATCAACGCATGAAATACGGTGATAAAGACCATTTCGCTCTTTCTAGTCGTTTTCCCGTAGGCACTGAACTTTGAGTGCCGGAAATAAAGCTTGCATCTCTTGGCACGACATTCATGTCGCTCATTTTTTTCGTCCCTCCGTATAAAACGTAGAAATGCACAGAGTCACCGGATCTAAAACACGGATACATCTTTCCGTGTCGCCAACTGCACTGTGTTAGCAAGACTCAATTGTTAGAAGGCAGCGTACATCGACGATTGAATTAAGTTACTAGACGGGAGGATCGAGACATTTATACGGTTGGTTGGATTGATATCTCAGCGTCGACGTCCAGACGAGTGAGCTTGTGATTTTCGGTTCTTTCACAATAAAAATGAGCTTAACCTAACATAATCTAACAGTGTCATTGAAAATACGCCTTTGTTGCAATTAATGTTTAGTAATTTCACTGTTGCATCGCTTTAATGGCATTGTTTCGAACAAACAGTTCAGTGAATCAGAACGAAACTCACAGCAAAAAATTCGAAGCAGGCAAGTTCACTCGCATCAGAGCCCGACGTTTCTTCTTTCCACATTAATTTCTTGCCTACAGAGCTATTCCACAGCACACACACATGGCTCGTTATGCGGGACGTAATGAAAAGACAGCTTTTCTGCGCGATGTCTCACTTTCACATGTCGTGCTTCCTTTTCACGTAACTATACGCGACTATGCCCGCATATTATTGAATACATTTCTATTCTTGACATGCGCTGCTTTTTGGTATAACAGCGAATAGAACAAAGTACTCGTTGTGTTGCAGGTGGTTGAAGACAGTCAGCGGCAGTATGTCATTAGGAACAGCTGAGTGGCTTAAGCTGTATTCTGCTCACTGAATGCCTCGTTATCGAGCACACGAACACTGCGGCCCTCCATTGTCAACGCACTGCACTCAAAGGTTAAAGAGAAGGCGCAAGATAAATTGAGAGATATTAATAGTTACCGCTTGTTATTTACAGATTGCATATTCTCAGTGTTATCTGAGATAGTGCGTAGCTTCATCGTGATATCTGAATTAGCATGTTTCAATGGAATGCGGCATTGAACCTTGTGTAACTCCTCAGTAAACTGAACCTCGACTATGATGCATGAGAATGGGAGGCAAGGTCAAAAAAGGACCTCATATATTCATATATATATATATATATATATATATATATATATATATATTGTAGCGAAGCGTTCCTACTGAGTAATGGGTAATGGGTCGTCCTCTCGAGCGCCTTCCAGTGGGTCGTTCTCTTCTCTGAGAGCACGCTCCTCGTGCAGAGAGTCGGCCCCGCTTTGACTGTCGCTGCCGTGCGCCGTCGCTGAGTCCCCGTTAATAAACGTCGTGACAATATATATATATATATATATATATATATATATATATATATATATATATATATATATATATATATATATATATATATATATATATATATATATATATCAGTACTCATATATATCAAAAACGGCCTTGTACATTGATGAGCAAAATTTGGCATTGGAACAACGTGGGGTGTGGCACAGGACGCATGTGAGCAGCTACGCAGGCTTACACTGACGAAGCGAAATGTGCTTCTACTGAGAACAAGACATGTTTCGTCTGAGTAGGAGTCTCCTCCCGGTGAGCATACATTTATTGAAAAAACTCACAGGGTCGCCTGCGCATTCACCAAAGACGACTCGAAGGCGAAGGCCATCTTATTCTTTTTCTTCTCAGTCGACATATTCATCCTCCTCCTATAGCTTTCTGCACATATCGGGGTTTTGCACTGCCTCCGTGATCGGAGACATTGCAAGCTTCCTGCACCTCACGTGGTTTTGTACTGCCTCCGTGATCGGCCTCATGTGGCATCGTGGGGCATCATGTTACGTGACGTCATTGTAACTTCATGTATGTGATGTCACTGTGACGTCATAGTGATGTCGCGATGACGTCACAAATTTCGACGAACTGTGGAGTCGTGATGACGTCGTCACGTGATGATGATTTTCTTTCTTTTTTCACTGGTGTTGACGTAGCCCACGCGGAACTCGACGCCGCCGATGTTCAATTTTCGCGTTTGATAAGGCATCTTAGGCTTTCGCCTTAGAATATCACGTCATTGAATCTTTCGTCCGCCTCTGTATCGAGCTAAGCGGGCGTCCGGTTGATAGCCAGTGTTTGTGTTGTGCAGTTCTCTTTTATTATGGTTGCTGTGGTGGCACAGTGGATACGCTGCTCGGCTGTTGACCCAAAAGTCGCGGGTTCTATCTAACACCTCCGGCAATATCATTAAAGATTGCTCTCTCTCTTTATACCCCGGCCGCGGCGGTCCCATTTAGATGGAGGGGACCGCCGCGAGAGGTCCGTGTTTTACAGATGGTCGAAGTTTCGCAAGTGCCGTGAGCTCTACCACGGCATTGCTTTCGCACGTAAAGCCCCAGAAATTATTATTGCTCTCCTGCTCCGTCTTACCTTCTTTCCCGATTTAGGTTCACGTTAAAGAACTCCAGGTGGTCGAAATTTCCGGAGCCCTCCACTACGGCGTCTCTCGTAATCATATCCTGGTTTTGGGACGTTAAACCCCAGATATTATTAATATTTATTACCTTCGTTGACGATGAATTCCTGCCGACTATAGCCCAAATGTCTGCCATTTTACCTTACCTCTGATATATCTATACGGAGCCGCCTTCGAGGTTTCAACAGGGTGATAACCTGATGCAGCCTGAACATTCTTGTTAGCCGGTGTCGATTCGAGCTACATCGAAAAAATGAAGGCAGCTTTGCACCAGTGGTGCCAAGCCTGAAGGACGAGCGGAGCTGGGCAGTCTTCCTTGTTTCTCGTGCATCTAGAGCTAAGGTGAGCTCAGCCAAGCATTTTGTAGTATGCTATTGATCGGTTATCGATTAGCTATCGATTGGCTATTTCAAGGTATTGGCCATGCATCTTGAGCTATGGCGAGCTCAACCAAGAATTTTCTAGAATTTATTGGTTATTGATCTATTATCGATTAGCTATCGATTGGCTATCGATTGACTATTACATGGCATCGATTGCTAAACTAAGCTTAACTAGTCTCAATCATGTTCAGCTAGAATTAGCCAGGCTTAACTTATCTTGACTTAGACTATCTAGGCTATGCAAAGCTAGGCCGAGTTTTTGCGAACGCCGCACAGGCTAACGGCGAGCTTAAACAGCGGCGCTGTTAAAAGGTTATTGCTCGCTTATCGGTTCTTCGTTCTCGATTCCGCACCTTTTCTTTTTGTTCAATAAACGCTCGTCAGCGCTAGTTACATGTTTCCTTCTTAATTTACGACTGTCCTTCAGTTCGGCACAGGCAGAAAAAGAAACTGAAGCGAAATAAATGTCAGAAGGTGCAGGAAAGCCCCGTTCAGTTTGGCCCCGAGGAGTTTCGCGTGTCGAGAAATGACCAGATCGCAGTGTCTGCACACGGGAGAAAGAGGCTTTGAAAGAACCGGAAATGAGAGCGTTTCTTCGCCGAGCTCTATTGTCCCCTCTTGGCGTCAGCAGCATCAGATGAGATTTGCGATCATCCTTCGACTGCAGACGACAATCACATCCGGCTGCTTTCGAAGAGGGCAATGTTTAGCTGCCAGGAGGAATAAAGTCCACTTTTTTTTTATTTTTGCTTGGGAACTGCAGAAACGGAAAAAGTCGATTCGAGCGATGTTCGAACCCCCACCACCTATCTTTTCTTTTTCTTTGGTGCGACCTACGATCTCTCGCAGGCGTATTCGGATGAAACTCTTCCGTGCTATGCGGGTGCAATGACATACAAACAGAAGCGACCTGTTTTTTAGAATTCACTTCCTGCTTGAAACGTTTTTGTTTTGTTTTTCTACTTTTTCGGTTATTCACACGTAATAATTTCTGCCTGTTTCAATAATTAAACAGAAACAAATACCTCAAAGCTTGAAAAAAAGAAAAACAACTCGCAGGGTTCCTATGTGTTCGCTAGAGTCGACTCGAAGGCGAAAGCCATCTTCTTTTTCTTCTCAGCCGATGTACTGATCCCCCTCTGAAGGCTTTCTCCGGCTAACGTGGTTTTGGCACAGCTTTCACGATCGGAGGCGTAGCAAGCTTCCCCACCTCTCTGCAGGGTCGCAAACCGGTCACTCGCGCCAGGTCAACTTCCCTGCGTTTCCTTTTCATCTATTTCTCTCTCTCTCTCTGCACTTCACCTGGTTTTGAACTGCGTCCGTGATTGGCCCTCCGGTCATGGAGGCAGTGCAAAGCGACGATATTATATGGTGACCTCATCACGTGATGATGATCTTTTTTTCATCTCTCGCGTTGACTCTGCCGGTCAGTTTTCGCGTTTGATGAGGCATCTGAGGCTTTCGCCTTGAAAATGCAGCATATTTTTGGGTGACTGAGCCGCATGATCTCGAAAAGCAGAGTGCGCGAGGAGAAAGAAGGCGGTTGAACCAAGTACGCTTGCCTTGGGTTTCCTGCATCTCGTGGTTTAGGCAAAGAAGGCGACAAGTCTGCACGCTTCGACCACACGCAGCGACAAGGGAGCCGACGTGTTGCTCACCTGACATTCTGCGAAATTTCATTCATAAGCTGTTCTTTTTTTTTCAACCCTTCAGTTGCTAGTAAGCGCTCGTCCCATTTTCTTGCTCCATCCGTGTCTACTCACGCTTTACATTAAAACGAACAGTTACCAACTCGCCCAATTCTCCATCCTAGCCACGGCCGGACTGGGGCCCCGCCCGTCTCTCCTGCCCATGAACGAGTGACGGGCCCTAACGAAAGCTGTTCAAGAGGTGAAGAGGCGGACTGTTAATGTTTCGGGCGACACGCATAATCTTGCGCTTTCATACATTTAGCTCTATTAACCGCATTTTGCACCAGCTGGACACAGCAACTACGTCGATTGATTATTGTAAGTTCAGTGCGCCGGCATATCGTTTATGCAGAATAGACAGAGTTCTTGCCAGAAAAAGTGTAATTTTGAAATATTCCAGCCAACAAGTCAGTAGGAACATTAAAAGTTGAAGCTGTTTTTCTTTCAAGATGCAGATCCAAAAATTATTAGCAAGGTTACCGTAACAACATCCAGCTTCGTTTTGTTTCGTATATTTGTTTTTGTTCAATTCACAAGAGAACGTGCAGCATTATAAAATGGCGTCAGCTTAGATGACGGGCAGCGTGAGACGTGTGCTATACGGTAGAACAGTGAGTCGGGCTAGTTGGAATACTTGCATGATCGACGCAGCGCTAAAACACGAAGACGCAAAACAGACAATACGCGCATGAGCTACGCTGGGAGGCTCACATCGATAATGTATGTTCTAAAGCCAATAAGGCTCTCCGGGCGCTCAGGCGAATGCTAAAATATGCTACTGCTGATATTAAATGTTTAACATAAAAGCATTGGTCCGCCCTGTTTTTGAGGACGCAAAAGTAGTATGGGACCCTTATACTCAATCAAACAAAACCAAACTGGACAGAGGGCAAAGGCTTGTTTCGAGGTTTGCTTTTAACAAGTACATCGGCTGCCATTCCCCTTCTGAGTTGTGTAAACGTGCAGACCTTTATGCGCTCGAGGCTCTTATGAGCGATTGAAGTTCCTCCACCAAGTTATACACCAGCAGATAAAAATTAATCGGCACCAGTACTTTGAAATTAAGCATAACGAAACTTCCCGACATTGTCACAGTATGTTTATTCCCGCCGCCGTTTGCCTGAAACAATTGCTTTAAGTTTAGTTTTTTCCCTAAAGCCATTGCTGAACGGAACTCGTTGACCGATGATATTGTAACCTCACCCACTTTAGACATTTGTCTGGCCGGAAATAATGACTTCTTCCTAAAGACATTACCATATTTAGTTATTTGATTTTTCTTGTACGTCTTCTAATTTTGCATGCGCGCGTTTCTTCCATTATTGTTGTTGTACCTTTTTCAACTACATCCAAGTGACTGTTATATTAGTTACGTTACTATTGTTACTATATTAGCGTTATATTAGTATATTATAGATCATCAAGAGTGTGATTTACCCTACTGTACTTTATTTTCTCAAGAAAGTATTTCTTTCTGTACGTACACTGAGTGCACGATGGTATTACAATGTACCTTCCACTCCTCTAATAGCCCTATAACAGAGCTGACAGTATTGATGGATGAATGAATGAATGAATGAATGAATGAATGAATGAATGAATGAATGAATGAATGAATGAATGAATGAATGAATGAATGCACAGGACGAGTGCTGTCTTGTAACTGAAAGATCTATTTAGAAAAAAGATAACATACAGTAAAACAAAGCCGAGCATGACAGACATATGCACAAATAATATTAATGAGAACTAACAGACAATAATGCTAAAGAAGGTATAGGGGATGTCATTCGTTGTAATTAGGATAAAGTGTGAAGAAAGTAAAGTAGACGAAAAGATAACTTGCCTCCGGCAGGGACCGAACCTGCGACCTTCGAATAACGCGTCCGATGCTCTACCACTGAGATACGGCGGCGGTCATCCTCCCGTCCACTTTATGGGGTATATATGAGCATTTAAACCTCGGAGTGTTAGTCAGCGCCAGTCGCAGCCATGGTGGCGAGAGTGGAACACTCTTTTTTTTTTGCCTGTTGGCGTCACGTAGCACGTGAACTTTTTACGAGCTGGCAGCTGACCAGTAATCCCTCGCATACTACCTGAAGGCATCAAGTCTGCCACAACGAGACCCTCGCTATGAATGAAGGAAAGACGATTACTTTTAAGGGCTCGTTGCCTGTTGGCGTGACGTGCTACGTGACGCCAACAGGCAAAAAAAAAAAAAGAGTGTTCCACTCTCGCCACCATGGCTGCGACTGGCGCTGACTAACACTCCCAGGTTTAAATGCACATATATATACCCCATAAAGTGGACGGGAGGATGACCGCCGCCGTAGCTCAGTTGGTAGAGCATCGGACGCGTTATTCGAAGGTCGCAGGTTCGGTCCCTGCCGGCGGCAAGTTATCTTCTCGTCCACTTTACTTTCTTCACACTTTATCCTAATTACAACCAATAACATCCCCTATACTTTCTTTGGCATTATTGTCTGTAAGTTCTCATTAATATTGTGTCTAACTAACAAAGGAGCCCTTAAAAGTAATCGTCTTTCCTATATGCATAAGTAAGAAAGTCAAACTCGTCACTTAACATCAACACGTGCGCATAAGTAAGGAAGTCAAACTTGTCACTTTACATTACACGTGCCAAGCAGATAAGCAAACTCCTCGTCGGTTAAGGATATCGGTGCATGGCTAACGCATGCGTCTCCCATTCTTCGAATGCGAATTGCCTCGATCACTTCACGAGTCAGTTTGCAATTGTGTCTAGAAAGCACTTCCGCATCTGCATCTACAAACGCAGGAGAGCAGCCACTCGTGTAGCAGTGCGATGCAAGATGCGATGCGTCAGGCTTTTTCAAAGACCGATTATGCTCCTGTAAGCGAACGTTAATACATCTGCCGCTTTGTCCCTCGTGCGATTTACCGCAAGTCTCACGGCAAGATTATCCGCAAGGACAGCGCTCGCCCTGTTTGACGTCTTTGTCTTTTAGCACTGCATCGGTGATGCACGGGTGCCAAGCGTTTGCCAACCTAGGCGAAACTTGGCGTTTGGGTGCCTCAATGCGCACCAGCCTATCCTGCTGACGGGGCGGCATGCGCGCGCATCGGCCGACACGACAAAATAGCACGGACGCAATGGGTATGTCTCCAGGCTTGCTTGTTATTTTATCGGCAAATAATAATAGAATCCGCGACTAAATGCACCAAAATAGAAGTTCTAAAAAGATGAATAGAAGTTCTAAAGTAGCTATAAAGTAGCCATGGAGCCAACGTGACATTTTTGTCGCTAGAAGGGGTCGTATAGTAAGTAGCCAATTTGGCGTATAGTAGTCGCCAACGGCAGCTCTGATGAACACGTAAAATAGCGCAAGAGGAAACACAGCCAAGTACACATAAAACTAGCGCTGACAGCCAACTGCTTCTGTTTATTGTCAAAACACACTAATATACTTTGAAAGGGGGTACAACACGGGGAAGGGGGAAATTGTCGACACTTCTAGCGGCGCATGCGTCGAGTGTTTAGTCAAAAAAGATTAGTTGCAGAGATAGTTACATTCCTTGTCAGTTAGATTTATCGTACAAGAGAGTTGCTTGTTGGGCAAGTTGGTACATGGTTACACTCGAAGAAAGCCACTAAAACGTCGAAATAGGGAAAAAACTGAGAGGCAGAAGCAGTGACACAGGGGTTCTGACTCCGAGTTTTTTTTCGTATTTCTACGTTTTAGTGGCTTTCTTCGAGAGATTTATCGCTAACACATCTTGCAGCTTTGTCGGGAACGCTTCGAAAACTTCGTGCAACCTGATTCTTGTAAGTGCACGCGAAAAAGCGTTAGGCATCCACACAGTGGAAAGCTAAATTTCTTGTCTTCAGGTTGTTTGCGTGCTCGCGTAGGCGGTCGTTGAGGCCCCTCTGCCGGATATAGGAACTGTCACACGAGGTCGTACACAGCTTCACTCCTGCATGAGGCACAGTTCGTGGCGCGCCTCTTGGCTGTATTGTTCTCGTTCACCTTTCTGCACAGGGAGCTCAGCTTGTTGGGGGCCGAAAAAACAACCTGCCCGCCCTGCGGCCTTTTTGGTACGATGGGAGACACAATGCACGTAAGGTATGACCGCCATCTTGGACTTTTGAAGGCTCGGCCGGACGCGATCTCTCGCACACCGAACTTCAAGCATTAGAGCACCCGTCAAGGAGGACAGCGGACCGTCAGGGTAGCCGCCGTCCCTCAGCCGCTCAGTTCGAGACACGTAGCCGCTTGCGACCAGGTGGTAGCAGTATCGGACGAGGGCATTTCTCAAGGCACCACAGGCTTCACAATCTTCGAGTGGTTCGATAAATGTGCCAGAATAAGCTTCTGCGAGCATGGTGAATAGGACCAGCAGGTATAGCGTCGGCTGAAGTCGATTTCCACGTCAAGAAAGCGTATTTTGCCAAAACAGGTAGCTGAGGTAGCAGTAAAAGGTAGCATGAGAGGACGAAAGATTTCATTTCGTTTAATTCAATAAAAAAACCTTCCGCTTACTAGTTGAGAAAGCAAGCGCACGGTTTGCCGACACCTATGCAGACGGTTCACACACAAGGTTTCGGCAAACAGTCTCGCCGAAAGTCCCTACGTAAAGCCATCGCGTAGAGTTCGTTGGTATTCACTCAGCAAATCGATTTTGGCAATGTTCGCTGTTTCTTCAGTGATTGAAGGAGAGAGAGAGAGGGGAAAACGTTTATTAGGTGGCCAGTAAGTAAATGTGCGAGGGTCCCTTATTCCAGGAACCCTCTGGCCTGGACCGCCTGCCGGGCCCGCGCGACGAGTTGGCGCTGGTCGACCAGGTCCGGCTTGGAGATCGCAGCCTCCCACGCTTCACATACAAGCAGCAGCAACAGATTGAAAGAGCGCAGTCAGCGGTGTGCATACATGCGCTGCTCGCTAAACCTTTACTCAGGAAAGTGGCCTGTATACGCGTAGCTATAATACGTCACACGATGCCCGTGTAAATTGAGTAGCGAGACCTTTAACAAGATATGTTCACTCACTTTACGATCCTCATAAACTAACAGATATGCATATCATCTATAATCTACCTGCGTTACAGACGCAGTGTACAGTGGCGCCCAGTATGTGTTGCAACACGGTGCCAGTGGTTGAAGGGGCCCCAAGCCGTAACACCGTGAAACGTGAAATTGGTTTTGGAAATAGCGGAAACCGAAACGGTGTTTACGTCACTGATTGATTTCTATGTCGACGCCACCGTGCAACGTTGACGCCGCTTTGACCACGGGCAGCATGTTGACCGTTCTATTGGGCGCAACTGTACAGCCTCCAGCATTTTTAATAATATCGCGCGAGCGTCAACCGCACGCAGCATCAGCGCCTTACAACGGCGATAATCTGCGAGACTGGCAGCAGTACGCGCAGGCGCACGAAGCAGCGCTAGCGCAAGCGTCGTCTGCCACGCTGTTCCTTTCAGGACGATGCACGCCCTACCACAATGACTGTATTAGTCTCATCAGATAAAAAAAAAGGAAAACAAAAGCGGTGTGAACAAAACCATGCGCACAACTTAAACCGTGATCTACCGATTCATGTTCTCTTGATCTTTCCTGTGATTGCAAAGAAACTGCTCAAAGTTGATGCGCAGGGAAATTTGAATAAAAAAAAAGTAATACACAAGAACGATGAGTGCTAGTATTGGCAGCAGCGCATGCTGTTGAACGCAAACGTGGAAATAAAAAAAAGCAAAACGTTCGTGACGTTTCTATCTGCGATTGTGCGCACTCCGGGCGCCTTTAACAAAGAAAGGGAGTGTTTCATCCTGAAAGGAACAGCGTGGCAGACGACGCTTGCGCTAGCGCTGCTTCGTGAGCCTGCGCGTACTGTTGCCGGTCTCGCAGATTATCGCCGTTGTAAGGCGCTGATGCTGCGTGCGGTCGACGCTCGCGCGATATTATTAAAAATGCTGGAGGCTGTACATCCTAGCACCAACGCATCATGTTCGTATCGTGTTTGCAGCACCTACAGGCACGCAGGAATCAGTTTGCAGTTTGTGACGGCACTTGGAGACAGGACGTAACGACACTAATTTTCTTAAGTTGAAGTTAAAGTAAACAGGGCGCAGAATATCTTCAACTGTGCGAAGGATACTCTACACAAACCACTCGATAAACTGAGGTCTAGTGCGTATGTTTCAGTCAGTAAAGAGGCGGGTTGTTCTCTAGCCGTCTGCTCACCTGGACTGTTCGCAAAGTCGCGGAGGCAACAAGGGGGCCAAGTTGATTTGACTTTCAAATGAAGCAACAGCGTAGTCCAATTTCACCACGCATTTTCGAGTTTCCTCGCGCGGTACAATGCTTTCCCTCGGCGCTGTGTCGGCGCAATCATAGAGTAAACTGGCTCTCCGGTGAATTTAGAACAGGGATAAAGGTGCGCTCTCGAGAGCGCATTCAATTGCGGACGAACCAAGCGCGCGGGGTCACTTTGTTCCGAGGAGTTTCTGCGCGTTTTGCAAATTCGTCCATTCGAAGCTTCGGCGACTGCGCATGCCACGGACGACTCTCATCGGTTTGCTTGCGGTGAAAGCTGCTCGAAACTTTCGCGGTTCAAATGACCAAGCCGCCGAACGATGCCGCATTGCGATGACACGAGAGTTTTACTCGGAATGGGGTAAGGCCTCGAGCAAACAATGGCCCAGCAAGTGATGCGTTCCCTGCGCTGTCCCTGCCTCCCGTTTCACTAGGCGTCTGCTTGCGGCTGGCATTCGGTTCGATTCCTGCGCATTTTTTCACGCTGAAAGCAGGATACTGAGGCAGCGACAAAACGAGTAGCTGCTTCGAATGAAGAACTTTGCAGGCGCGACATTGCTCGCCTGCGTGTATATGCCTGAGCAGGAGAATAGGGACGGAACATTATGGTTAAAGCAGCGCAAACAACACAGACGAGGAAAGAAACACACCAAGCGCTTACTCGCAACAGAAAAGTTTATTAGAACATACATAAAAAGAAGGTGAACTCCAACGAACTGCGCAATCTGCGTCAGCTCTCCTTCAGTGGCGCTATCGCGAAGGGAACTCAGTATCTTGGAGGAGGGGTAGATATATTTTTGGTCGATTGGGATTTTGAAGGCATTTTTTGAAGATATGTTGTCATTATTGTGTGCTATATTTTCTACCGCTGCAAGATGTGAGGTTTGTTTAATCAACCTTTTTTTTTGTTTTTTGCTGCCTTTTTGAAAGTTTGCAAGTTTTCTACGTGACGGCAACGGCGCAGTTCGTTTGAGTTCACCTTATTTTTATATATCTTCTAATAAACTTTTCAGTGGCGACTAAGCGCTTGGTGTGTCTCTTGCTTTGTCCGTGTTGTTAGCTGCATTAATCACAACGGAAGCATACCGACTAGCCCATCTGTCGGCTTTGCTAGGGAGGGAACGAGTCGCTGAGAGCGAAACTGGGCAAGGAAGATAAAAAAAGCAGGAGTACGAATAAATAAGTAGATGCTGTGTTCAGAACATGTTCACCAATTCTGCACGTTGAATAAAAAGGACGCTACTTAAACTTCAGCAAACGCGGGGAAGTAATGTCGAGTGGTTTAATAATAATATCGATACCCCGCACCTCCACCAAAATATAATGAGAACACTGGGCTACAAGCGGTGGTTGCGTCGTAACAGTAGCAGCAGGAACTGGACGGGCGCGGGCAGCGTTGCAGCAAAACACGGGCTAGGCAGCTCCAGCTCGTGCCTCGCGCAGGGCTGGCGATGTGGCTGCAGCGCTGGACATTCCTCTTCACTACAGGTTTAACGTTCCAAAACCACGATATTATTATGAGAGACGCCGTAGTGGAGGCCTCCGGAAATTTCGTCCACCTGGGGTTCTTTAACGTGCACCTAAATCTAAGTACACAGGCCTCAAACATTTTCGCCCCCATCGAAAATGCGTCCGCCGTGGCCGGGATTCGATCCTGCGACCTTCGGGTCAGCAGTCGAGCGCCATAACTACTAGACCACAGTGGCGGGGCTGTCGAGGGGTTTACGCTACTGTGGAACATAATGCCCGTCGTCTTAAGAATTACTGAGTTTGCCGCAAGTACAATTTGCCTTAGTTTCACTCTACATGTAGGCGATACATTCGAACGCTCTGCGCTGTTTGCGATGCTCGTCTCAGTCACGCGAAATTCATGCATTATGACGTCACGTTTAGCACGAAAGTGAGCATACCGATAAACGAAGATAATTTGGGAGCGACTCCACTCTGTGAAGGTTGACGACCAGCGAAGCACACGTCACAGAGGTGACACAAAATTTCGAATCGCAACTAAATACGAAATGTCTGTCCAAAAGGTCCCTTCTCAATTCTGGCTCCTTTAAAGTTTGCCATTTGAGCAGCACGTGCCGCGACATGCGTCGTCTTGTCTGGCTTGCCGCTTGGCGTATCGCTCACGACCTTCATTATTTAGTGGTCAGTGCTCGCCCAATTCCTGTATGCTGTATGTAGCTTTTTCGTGTCGAAATACGGGTACATCAGTGTGCAAAGCACAGCACGATCTTACGGAATCAACGCACAACGGAACCGTTTATTATCACGCAGTCGCATCTGTAACCTGCTGGCGCGGTAAATCGAACCCTCACTTCTCAAACGAGACCTTCATAGGATGCAAAAATTCACCGACGATTATGATACTGCCTAACGCGAATTCTGAGCGCAGCTGCGTGCTGGGGCAAGGCCGCAAGGTATCGACTACGCCCTAAATCATAATTTTTGTGAAGTAGGACAGCACCCACTGCGTCGTTATTCGTCTTTCTGCGGATAATCGAGGTACCCGCTACACATCTGTAAGGTATTATGTACACTTTGTTGATGCATGACGAATCATGGCTGAGGACTTTGCAGTGGGTGGGAAGCATTGAACCGCACACTCGTTGCGCAATTGGCATTTTGTGATGGCTGCTTGTTATTTGACTCCTCTGCCACGATGTATTACGTACACATATTAACGCGATTCCTCGCCCAAGATGACGCCTGTAGAGGGTCTTTTTGCAAATGAGTCTCAAGCACCAGCGTGGATCTGCAATAAGCGCTCAAGCGTTACTAAGAAAACACTCGACAGCTAACAAAGTGCATTACAGCAGCGAGAGTTCACATGTGTTATAAAGGAAAGGTGGTGAGGCCGCGAACCTCACCAAGATGGAGTACCAGTCCGGTCTAATATCTAGCGCGTGATTATTGTCGCTATGTGCTTGTTAATTTGTTTCGTTTTATTTGTGCCCTGTAATGTGCATTCTAATAATCATTTTAATAAATGCCATGGAAGAAAAAAAAACAGCGTGGCTCTGTGGAAGAATACTCGACTGCAACGCAGAGGGCCCGGGTTCGAATGCCATTCGATCCTGGCTATTTTTTTGTCTCGTTTTATTTTTGATGTCTATCGGTTGCTTGATCATGTCTGTCTGTTACGCCACCGACGGCAACGGCGGCAGCGACGCCGTTCAACGCAGGAACGGGCGCCTAAGAGCTGCGCTCTAAAATATATGCCGGACACATATATTAACAAGTCGATTTCACATTTTGTTCTTTCGAAATGATCAAGAACATCTTAACGGTAGGATAACGCTTTCGAATATTAGCTGAAGTAGTTTACTGCACAGGGCGTACTTAAGCTACAACTTAATTTGCAAGCGCGTCAGCAATAGCGTGCCCAATATTTCCAACTAATTTTACGTGGTACTTTTTAGTATTCTCCCAGGAACGAGAAAACATTGCACGTGTTTTGACAAATCCAGTCGAAGCCCCTGAAGAAAGTAGAAAAGGCTTCAATAAACCCGCGCCATGCCCGCATGTTACCCATTACATGGTTACAGACTTTAAGGTTATAGTAGGTTTGATAAGAAGTCTATAGTGCTTAAGCGATGCAAACGAGAAATAACTTTTGTTGGGCTAGTTGGTCAGACATACTGGCTTAACAGGCGCTTAAAAGCTGAGATGAAGACACCTGCATCCAAACGCAGCGCCCATCCTGTTTCCTTAGTACCTGTACCAAGAATGAACGAGAGGGGTGATCCTTGCGGTATTGTCTGCGTCACTTAAAGGAGTACTGACACGAATTGTAAATATTCTCAGCTGGTCGCTCTATATAGAGAACACAGGTGTCGAAAGCCCTAAGAAGAGCATCGTGGTGCCTAGGAATGCATCGAATGTATATTTAATACCGCTACCTTAAAAAAAAAAAAAAAAAACTTTCGGTTTCGATATCGAGGGGACGGCTCCTCAGTGACGTGTCATCACAATGTTACGTCACATGAAGACAGCAACTCGCGACTTACTAGCGGCAGATCCGTCATCTGCTCGTGGTGCACGTAAACAACGATCGTGAATTGTCGCTAATCGTGCTTTTTTGGCAATGACGTCTCACCGGAAGCTGGGTCGCTCACTCTTCCGGAATTACTCGTACTAAACGAGAAATGATGTTCGCACCTAAGTCACCACGCATGCGCAACACCAGAAGCACCCGCCTAGCTCCGTGAGAAACGCCCGACAAGAGATTGGAAGGAACAAAACGCAATAAAAGACGGGCACGAAGAAGGGTCTTCAACTGCGCTCTGTTCCTTCCAATGTTTCACCAACACGCCCAAGCACTAAACCCGACAAGAGTTAAAACGGCGCCGACGCGTTCCTCCAAGCGTCTGTAGACTCACTGTATTCCTTGGGATCAGCCAAGTCACTATCGAACACGATGAACGCGGTGTTTCGGGCAAATACAGGGGACTGTGTATAGTGCCACCGCGAACACGAACGCAGGGCCTCATCGCCGTAGAATTAACTCAATCTGCCCGCGGCACGATTCCTTGAATCCCTCTTCAGCACGCGACGTCTTCAGTGCATCTATATTACTCTAGTACAGTATAAGTGCATCCATTGATCGGTTCTGGTGACGCCGAGTCATTTGCGGATAATTGGTCTCTCAGCTATATTTTTTTTTATTTTGTGTTGGCCCTTTCTTTACCGTCAAATCGCTATTGCACACATGCACGGCAACTCGTAAGCACTCATAGGTACAGTACTCACGCCATGCCCGTAGCCGGGATAGTCAAGGCGCCCGGCAAGTGGCCTCCCCCCCCCCCCCCCTTCGAAAAAAATTCCTGGCTACGGGCCTGACTCACGCATTTAAACCCACCATCAATATTTTTAGTATAATGACTGGCGTGCGCAATTGCTCGATATAACTACGTCATGTAGCGACGAATCTGGTCTCTAAAGATAGTGTTGGCTCTCATCAACGCGTTTGAGTCGAAATTACGCCAGACTGTGGAAACGAAAGTATGTGCGTTACTTAGCCCTAAATCCTCCTGTTTAAATCCGTGAGTACTCTACATGCAGGTTTGAATACCTTGACCTATAATGCTGACTTTAAAATAGCGCACCACCTAGACACCGCACAATCTTGAAGATCAGAATAACAGAGAGCTGGGCTATAGTTGGTAAGTATTCATTCTAAAAGACAGGGCGTGCAAACACGGACACAAGTAAAGAGTCAAGAGACACCATAAACGCCGACTAACAACTGAATAGATGCACAACAGCGGAAAAGAAAGAAGGCACGAAAAATTATCTGCACATGCCCATGCAATAGGCGAACCTATCAATCCGACACCCGTGCGGGTCTATGCGTGAAAGATAAGGCCTTTGATTTCTTCTTTATGCAAGTCAATCGACAGTTGACTCACGCATGCTCTACCGCTATTCTCGATATGCCATACCTCAATCATTAGACACGTTTCTTCATTCCTGTGCCGGTACAGAATTGCGAACCCATCGAATTTTGGCATGCACCTACACTCTCGGCAATGTAAAGAAAGATCGAAAGGTGAGCCACTGGTTAGCGGCCTCTTATGTTCCAATAATCTCTGGTTAACACAGCGACCCGTCTGTCCTATACGTATTGAAGCGGCCGCAGCTAAAAGGAACCTCATACGCCACACCTGTGCGGCAATCAATGAATTTGTTGGTGTGCCTTACGAAACAAATGCCGGTCCGCTTCTTCTGTATTCTTTGCTCATTCTTTCTCAGCGGCACAAATCTTACCTAGCTCAGCGGCAGCCGTAAAAACAACATTAACCCCGTATCTACTTGCCCCTTGTTTTTAGCCAGTGAGATGAACGTAAGCATAGGAAGCGAATGTAAGCGATGGGAAAGAAAACGTGTCGTAGGTGTTCCTTACATTCGTTTAGGATCTCACAGGCTAAAGAAAACGGGAAGTATACAGGGCGCTAATGTTGTTTAACGTGCACCTGTACCACTACCGCGTCCCTCATAATCACATCGTGTATTTGGGATGTAAAACCTCGACAATTAATATCTCATGCTTAGGCTAAGACATTTTTGCACTTACTGTTGATAACAATGTAACGTTTAATCCTGAAGTGAGATAGTGAAGGAAAGGTTTTAGAGCGCTCGGCTTGTTCACTACATGGGCATAGAAAATATACAGTTCGATAGGTCCCTCCTTCTATCACATTGTTCGCTTTCGTGCATCAGTGAAAAGTGTGCGCAACGGAAAAGAAAACGCGCCGTTACGCGCACTTTTGACGACCGCATGGGCGAGAGAAGCGCACAGTGTTGCTTGGCACGCGACGGCCAAATCTCACCGAGGCGATTCGCAGGGGAAATCAACCGAGAGTTTCTTTCCTTTTTTTACTTTTCTTGCCTCTTCGTGATACATGGCATCCTTCTAGAAGGCCACGAACCAATTTATATAGCGTGACTCCTGGCTTTCGGCTTCAGTCGTCGAACCCGGTGAGATACAGTCGAAGAACGACTACCGCCTGGTCTTATGTTTTACTGGGAAACCTGCGGACGCGCGCAGTAAGGGTCTACCTGAGAAAACCCCGTTCTTACTCGAGCCTTTCCTTTTTTTCTTGTTACTACTGTCCACAGAAGTTTGATTAGCTTTGAGTTGCCCGCTATGCTTCCTGCACCTAAAACTTCTGTGCGCCCAGATATCTCGTTTCGTCTTGGTGCTTTCAATAATGAGATTTCTTCCCAACTTAAGACGGTTGCGTCTTGCGGTCGGGTAGCTCCTTCGATAAGATTACCGTTATAGGTGGAAAAGGTGGTGTCGGAGAAGAACAAAACAAGCTTCAACTTTTGGCAGAAGTAATCTCACTAGCGGTGATTTCAGTTTAAAATTCACGTTTGTCGTAGAACATATATGAAACAAAGTATGTTTTTAAAAAATGATTTGACGTTTACGACAGGATTCCTACACGTCTAGTGTATTTTCATAACTAACCTTCTCGTCATTACAGGAAAAAAAAAAGAACATCTTAGTTCGAAATGAATTTCACGGGTCCAGGAGGCGTACGAGATGCTTAGTTGCCCTCAGCCAAGGTCTCGATTAAGTGTTAACCTGATCCGCACGATCTTTTCGAGTTGGATGAATTTGCTACTGATCCGTCTTAAATTGACGTCAAAGATATGGAAATCGAATATGCCGGTTTTAAACATAATCATCATTCTCAATGCGTCCACTGCAGGACGAGGGCCTCTCGATGATCTCCAGTTTATTCTATCCACACGTGCGAGCTGATTCCATTTTATCCCTGAGGACATCTAAATTTCGTGGCTCCATCTGCGTTCCTCGACTGCGTTTCCCATCCCTCGGTAGCCATTCCGTACTGTCCGTCGGTTGTATGCCCTACGTGGCTGCAGCCCAGGTCCATTTCTTTCGCTCGATGTCAACGGGGACATCCGCTGCCCCTGTTCGTTCCCTGACCCATTCTGCCGTCTTCCGATCCCTTAGTGCTACTGCTAACGTCGAAGCTCCTGAAGATACTCATCTCGACTTTGTTCGACAACAGCAAGAGTTCTAATTTCAGTTGGTTAGCACATGCTAAAATGAGTGAACGGTGTTGCTTCTTATAGCTGGTCAACCACAACCGCAATATTTTATTGTCGTCTCGTGTCCACGCCTGGCTGGAATCCGGAAAGAAAGAGGCTGATTGTGAGCAAAGTTGCACGGCGAAAAGTCAACTAACCACCAATCCTTCCTATTGACAACATTCCTGCTAAAACTTCTAGCGGCTGTGAATGTCGGACACACCTCTGACCATACAGCGTCTGGTTATAATAGGTAGAATGTTACCTGAGCGCAGCATCAATTGATTATATTTTCGAGCTTGACAGTTAATTGCGGTATTGCGCCAACCACGTTTTCCTTATTTTATATTTTATACTTGAAATGCTTTTGGCTCCTGTTGTCGGCGGCCATCAAGCGACCTTCAGCCAAATACCAGCGCCGTTATCCGAGTACTTGAAACGAGACATCCTGGCACTCCGAGAACATACGGGCACTCACACGAGAAAAAAACGTTGCCGTATACATCCGGGGATGTCGACAATAGTTCAAAACAGCGCGGTTTTTGGCACGGACACTTTCTACGGGACTTCACTACTTACGTTAGTTAGTGGCCAAACAAGTGAAAAAAAAAAAGAATAATAAGGCAGCTTCGTACTAGCGGTGCCAAGCCTGAAGGTATTTCGACAGGCACCAGTCGCTTACTGAAGCAATACGTCAAGTGCCGCGTGTAGCACGTCGTAGAAGCAGTCGTTGCAGTCAATAAAGCAGGCTCCGTAGAAGAAGGGGCGGAAAAGCAGTCAAGACCCACTATAGAAGAAATGTAGCTTAGTAAAACATGCTGTTGGGCTAGGTGGTTCATGCCGAGGTAAGCACGCAACCCAAGGCGAAGACCTCGGGTTGCGTCCTTACCTCAGCATGAGGAGCCCAACAACATGTTTACCACCACTAATGTTTACCACCACCACCACCACCAACACCATGTTGTTTCGCTGACCGGAACGTCAGCAGAGCTGGGCGGCCTTCCTCGTTTCTCTTTCATCTCTTTCGCTCTCTCTCTCTCTCTCTCTCTCTCTCTCTCTCTCTATATATATATATATATATATATATATATATATATATATATATATATATATATACATATATATATATATATATATATATATATATATATATATATATATATATATATATATATATATATATATATATATATAATCTCTCTCTCTGCTCGTTCTCTCGCCCTTCCGAGTTCGTAATGTCTCTTCACAATATCGGTCAAGTCTCGTACTCTCACGGTTCATCTGCGATTTCCAATAGTAGCGTTCCAAAAACAGATAATAGCTGCGTTCCAGGTACACAGCACCGTGCACTTGCTTTTCATCCTTTCGCGCTGAGGCCGAATAAAGCTCAGTAAGCTTTCAGGTCTCCGTCGCGTCGTGGCCGCAAGGCAAAAGTTTCTACCACAGGAAGCAATGGCGTGCATACGGGCCAGTGCACAGTGTGGTGTGGTGTGCCGTTGCGAACACGGACTACTACACCCATTTTAAGAGCGTGGCGTTTGCCATCTCCAACCAGTCTGCTTTGCCGGTAGCAGTTTTGTGCTTACCTATATACTCACGATTACGGGAGAGCCAGCCTTTTTTTTTTAAACATCAACATTTCCTTTGGTAAGTTTCATCATTGCTCTTAAGAAAGTAAAATGTAGCCGCAAGAAATACGCGCTGTCCTCCTCTCTCCACCGGATTACGCATTCACTCAATCAATCGGTCCGTCCTTTTGTCCGTCTCGCTGCCAAATTTTGGAACCTTTGCAAGTTCCTGATTAACAGTCAGCGAGGTTTACAACAGAACAACTCGTGAGACGTCCCATTAGTCACTCTTTGTGCTGGCTGGGTTGTAAGCGATGAATACGTATGGCTCTTACTCGTATATCACCGCTTGACTTACATAGCTCCTTTCTTTGTGTTGCGACAATCACAGTTAGCAAGCGCGTGCGGGGCGAGTGCGCCGACCCTTTTCACCGAACCGGCGCGATAAAGATGGTTATTAATAGCGTCAGCGAGGCCCCCATTGTTCCCTAGACCGGTCACGAGACGAGGCCAGCTTTGCACTCGCCCCTTTTGTCTTTCCCCTTTGAACTCGCGCATCTTTGTCAACGACCTAGAAGTAAAATGCGGCGGTGGCTTTTCTTCAAACTTTGTTCAAAATTTCATGTTTCGTTACGGCTGAAGCATCTCGGCGACAGCGTTGGGCAGCAAACATTCTTTTCTGTTATGTTGCTCCTTATTTACACGTTCCCCGTGGCAGCGTGAGCCAAGCGAGTAGCACTGGCCGTTAGCTACGCAGTGCTCCGTCAAGGTGTATTTCTTACGCTCTAAACTTTGCTTTGTTTCTATGACATTCGAGATAAAAATTATCATGAGATATTCCACGACAGTTTTCTTTTTTCATAACTCCAGATGGAATGGATGATGCATTAATGTCCACAATTTATCGGGAACGTTGCAGTTTTGTTGTAGAAAATATACGTGAAAAAAAATCTGGCAGATCCCTCGCATTGTGGGAATCGCTTTCATGCGAAGTAGTCAATGAGTAGCCGCGTATGCCGCATTCTTCGGTTTGAGCCAAACATTACGAGGTGTATCGACGTCTTTGTGTCAGTCGAATAGTTGTGGGCGTATCGTGGGCTCACAGGCACGCCGAGCACACTGGCATGTAAATCGTATCTCATGGTCTGAGCGAAGTCGGCACTCACGTTACAGAGGGGCGTCGTGTTTATCGCGAGGAAGTGCACGCTGCGGTGCGATGATGTGCATGTGAGAAGTAGCTGTCGTAGGCGTATTTTCGGAACGCCTGGCTACAGTTTCCTACAGCAATCTTAACCATCTACACGCCTGCTTTTAGTACCTCGTGCATCAGCATCCTTCTCCTTCCCTCTTCCCCCCCCCCTTCCTTTCTTTCATAAGCTATGTATTTGTGCACGCACAATAAAAGCATTGTTGGCAGTCAGCGCCCGTCCTCGTTTGCTGTTTCTTCTGTCCATGTTTAAATCAGCGCTGTGTTTTTAAGATCGATCCGTACCAACGAGCTCGCACCCAAACTCTTCTAGACCAGCTTGGCTACAGCTTGCGGAGTCACAGTTGTGCATATGTAATGTTTATTGCATTGATATTGCCACGCACGCTTCTTTTTGTACTTTTGTGTGATTTTTATTCTTTGCTTCCATCGGTATACTTCACCCATCGACATGCCACCGACGGCGGCACCACATTTTCTGCGACACGGGCTCTTTCACACTGTTGCGCTAACATTTGCAAACCCTGGATTGATATAAACCGCGAATCATCTGTGGCGCATACTCGACTAACGCGCGCCGCGATATGCGGGTATGTGCGACACGTGACTGGTGAAGAGGATTTCATGGCGTACGCAACAGGGAAGTCACCTTGTTCATGTCATGACCTACGAATAGCGTTCGTCATGCACTCGCGTTCTCCTGTGCCATTTTACAGCGAAAGCTGTTATGAGATCACAAGGGCCGTTTTTGGCACCGTAGTTGTCCGCCGCCGCCGCTGCTGGTGTCCGTAACCACTATCGCTCGAAATAAGAAAAAAAAACGAAATAAGAAAGAAATTTCAGGATGGAACGAGGTTCGAACCTGGGCCCTCTGCGTGGATGCCCAGTATTCTACCTCAAAGCCATGCCGGTGCTTGGAGCTGCTTTGCAAAAAGACCCTGTACAGGCTTTATGTCGGGAAGGAACCACATTATTATATGTAATTAGCGTGGTAGAAGAGTAAAATAACAACCAAGTGTCGCACAACGCGAATGCTGTAACCAGGCGTCACACAATGCGAATTGCGCAACGAGTGGGTTGTTGAATGCTTCCAACCTATTACAAAGGGCTCTGCCATAATTCTTCGTCGTCATCAGCCACAGCATCAGCAAAGTGCACATAATGCCATACAGGTGTTTAGCAGATACCACGGGTCCCCAAGAATGACGAAAAATGACATAGTGGCTGCTTCCCTACTTCAAAAAATTATGATTTATAGCGCAGTGTGTTCCTCGCAAGTGCACTTCTATTGGTTGCCAAGGAAGAAGGCTCCCATGATCCATTTCCTCAGCGTCTCGATAAAGTTAATTCCCTCTTTCTCTCTTCTTTCTCACGTTAACGTATGTTATAAAGCGTGGTAGGAGAGTTAAATAACGACCGGGCGTCACACAATGCGAATTACGTTACTAGTGGGTCCTTTGAACCTTCCAGCCCATTACAAAAGGCTCAGCCATAATTCTTCATCGTCATCAGCCGTCACATCAAGAAAGTGCACATAATGCCTTACAGATGGTACCTCGCTTCTCCGCAGAATGACGAATAATGTCGGGGTGGGTGCTTCCCTACTTCATGAAAGTTATTATTTGTGGCGTAGTAGGTACGTTGCTAGTGTACTTGTATTAGTAGCCGCAGGAGAGTTTATAACGGGCTTTGGAAATGCCGCTCTTCCAGCTTTCGCTGTGACTGTGCTGCGCTTTCCGCGCAGGCCTGGCGTTTTTTTTTTTTAGTATACCATGTTGAGGAGTACACCACGAAAGCGCCAAGCCGTAGGTGGCTAGACAGACAGACAGACAGACAGACAGACAGACAGACAGACAGACAGACAGACAGACAGACAGATAGATAGATAGATAGATAGATAGATAGATAGATAGATAGATAGATAGATAGATAGATAGATAGATAGATAGATAGATAGATAGATAGATAGACAGACAGACAGACAGACAGACAGACAGACAGACAGACAGACAGATAGATAGATAGATAGATAGATAGATAGATAGATAGATAGATAGATAGATAGATAGATAGATAGATAGATAGATAGATAGATAGATAGATAGACAGACAGACAGACAGACAGACAGACAGACAGACAGACAGACAGACAGACAGATAGATAGATAGATAGATAGATAGATAGATAGATAGATAGATAGATAGATAGATAGATAGATAGATAGATAGATAGATAGATAGATAGATAGATAGATAGATAGATAGATAGATAGATAATCTTCAAAATTGGCTAGCGCGAAAAACGACAAGGACTAAGAAGGAACACTGAAGTACAGGACAGGCGCTTAAGTTAAGATAGATAGATAGATAGATAGATAGATAGATAGATAGATAGATAGATAGATAGATAGATAGATAGATAGATAGATAGATAGATAGATAGATAGATAGATAGATAGATAGATAGATAGATAGATAGATAGATAGATAGATAGATAGATAGAAAAAGGAGAAGCCAGTCTGCGTGAGCGTGCTCTTTCCTGCTACCCTGCACTGCGGTTCCCGTGTACGGTATGGGCACATTGCAACCGTTTTATTTTCGCAGTTACAGCGTTCACAACCATTATACTGGAAATCTCCGCATGCACCGACATCTCTCAAGAAGCAACTATATTTTTGCGAGAACCGCCGAATGAAAGGCGCACTTTCTGGTGATCAACGCACACAGCGCCACTCCTCCTTCTCCCGTGTGAAAGAAACAATGTTCTAAAAACCACGACACTTTCACTCCCTAAACGTGAAAGAGTTATCAAAGTACCGAGCTTACATTTCGCAATTTCAGCGTGCTGAGAAATTCTCAGGCACCCTTTTCGTACATCCCAATACACCACGTCATTTCCTAATGCCAGATGAGCGGCCCAGTGAAATTTGAACATCACTTTTTCCAATGTGAAGTAGATACGTGGGCTGTCCCGAAGCAGCGGTGCTTTCAAAAGGGAGGAGAGAAATTGGTTGTGACATTCTTTTTGTCCTGAAGCATTCCTTTGTGTAACCCGAATCAATTTCTCTAGAAGGCCCTGACTTTAGCAATGAGATGTGTGGAAAGTACTGAGTGCTGAAGTTAGGTGGCAGCTTACGCCCGAGCGCCAAATGTAATATTTCGCGATTGTGTGTTGTCAACTCCACGACAGTATACGCACTACACTCGGGCAAACAAGCGCCCGAGCATACACACTTCAAGATATACCGCCTAAGGATAACTTGTTGGGCGAGTTGGTGTTTGCTAGGCACATCGCGGTAGCGCAGAAGTGAAAGGAAACAGAGCAGCGCGTATCTTTCCCCTCTTCTGTTTGCTTTCACTTTCGGATTTTGCGCTACTACGATATATGCTGTACAGCCGCACATAGTAAGACCACCGAGCTCCCGAATCTATCGCATTAGCTGAGCATTGTCCAGAAAAGAGGATGAGAGGCGTGAATTGTGCGTGACACGCCCCTTCTGATAGAATACGGCTGCGTTCTTGGCGCACTGCAAGTTGCAGACAGAAACCGTTTGGTGCGATGTCTCCAAAGTGCACGTATATACAGTGCGGGGTTAGCAGACACGCTAATGAGGGGCCCCTTGTTTGTTTCGACGTTGCACCTTCAATGGGCGTATATATATATATATATATATATATATATATATATATATATATATATATATATATATATATATATATATATATATATATATATATATATATATATATATATATATATATATATATATATACCCTTGGCGTGATTGTGAGTTGGTTCTCATTAAGGTACATGCTTGTATATGCCATTTTTAAACTTGTTGTAACGTGACAAAAGACATGCACACACAGGAAAAGCTAACTTGCAACAATGGGTTTATTTCCCTTTTCCAGCTCTACTTATGCCGCCCAACATGAGATGGCAAGTATGCATTTCATTGTACAAGAGCGAGAGAAAAAGGCGCTTTTCAACCTGAATTTATCATGATGAATGAAAATTACCAACTCACCCAACAGTCTATTCTTCTGAATTTATCCCCTAAACAAAGAATTCACCTGGTGTAAAGATAACGCATCTCTCTGACAAAAGACAGATATTACGGCAGAGAAGCTGAGAGGCCGGCCTGAGCCAACGTTCTGACAAGAAAATCGATGAAGCATTCGTCACCAAGCGCGGCTATGCCTCAGTCACCTTCGCTTTCCAAGCAGCTTCATCGCGTGGATTGAAGCCCTTTTTCTTTCTTATCATATTTTCTGTTTTCCACAAGCGTCTGCTTTCAAGGCCCCATCTCGCGAGCATAGATCACCATTCACTCCGCAGATATTTCTAGTTGCCTAGAGTTTCCTGAATATCCTCTCTTGGTTCAATGTTTAACACAATGCGTACTTAGCCACAGATACAAACTTGCTTTACGGCAAATCCTATTTAAAGGGTCACTAAAGGGGAAACCGATTTAGTAAATTTCATTTTCACAACACCGAGAACACCGCTATTACCGCGAGAAGAGTTTTGGTAAGCAAGAAAACGCACAAAAAGAAAATGCGGGCCCCACTTTCAAGTTCCCGCACCAAACGCCATGACGTAATAAATTTTGACGGTGTCTGCTAGGTAATACGTAGTTCGTAATCAGTAAAAATGAAATACGTTGTCCTCTGAGGGGCCATAGACTTAAAATACCATGTTTCAGGAACCTTCATTGAGCGAATGTCGCCAAGGTACGAAAAATACACATTGTAATCCGTGACGTCACGTACAGAGATTTCGGCGCGAAATTTAAAAATGAAACATTCACGTCGATTTTCTCCGCTATTAATAAACATATGACAAAATTAACGACATTAGAGCTCCCGGACTAAAATTTATCGATCTAAACAGATTCATTGTTTCACTTAATGTCCCTTTAACAATACACCCGCAGCGCTTATGAAGTGACCACTCAGAAAAGGTGACGAATATAATATTTAGTCAACTGCAGCGAGAGTACAACAATTAATTTTCCACGATGACCCCTTGCTTGGCGCTTCGTTCCTCTCGAGCTTCTTGATTAGGAGCGAAGAGTTGTTGACGTCGTCCTTCTATAAGTATGCCCTCGATAGTGTTCACGTCCGTCGAATTGCCTGCGACAGTGGTCGTCTCCGGCTGCAATTCACAAGGGAAAATCGTCAGCGAACGCAGATGCGATGAAGAAAGTGGCTAGTCGGTTGCGCAAGCCACAGCACCCGTGCATTACAAGGTGCAACGCAGTGAACAACTAGTTGATCACTCGGTACCTTTGCAAACTTACAAGAGATGACGTCTTCGTACTCTTCAAAGGGAGACACTCATTTAACGAATCAATTTCGCTACGCTCTGCTGTTGCAGTTTACTGAACTTACGTACAGAAAAAACCAGCTCCACGTCGCGAAAGCCGTCGAACAGCGAAGCGACTTGAAGTCTCTTCTTTCGTTTTGCCCGTAAGTCCGTTACCCGTTTACGTCGTTGTTTCTTCATTGAAGCTACGTCAGGTCGTTAGTTCCAGTCGACGGCTCTGGTCCGCGTGGGTTACCCTAGATCTCTTTCTGCCAAGTCTTTTACTGTCGCCCTTAGTCCGCCTTCTGCCATTGCAGACGCAACAGCTCCCCTCTCAATCCGCTCTTTGAATCGCTCGCCTTACGTAAGCTTGGTGACGTGACCCCCTTTCCTCCTAGAATCGGACCTCCTTTCCACTCTGGTCACGTGACCGAACGATGTCAACGGCGCAGGGTTCGCATAAACAGCTTCGCTGCAAAAAGCGAAGTCACAGGGAGAGAGTAGCGGCACCACTACTGTACTGAACAGGCAACAGCTGATAACGGGAGATCATTTCTGAGAAATCGAGCGCGAGGCTGCTCATATACACGTGCCGTCGTGTTCAGCAGCGCAAAATTCCGGCCGACAAGGCACCACTACGGGCGCCACAGCGCCGGGGCAAATCTGTCATTTCTACGGGTCAGTAATTAAATGTAGTGCACTTACAAGGGCAAATTTATTGTCCAGTTGTTCATGTTTAGATGTGCGCTGGTGTATCCCGCCATGACTAATAGACAAACCGAAACAAGGGGCAACAGCCGCACGAGGTACAATTAATCGCCAGGTTCCTGTCGGTTTCACAATGCGCAAGGAATATCGAGGAATATCGGGATCAATGTGAGCGCAAAATTTGTGAAGAGCACATATTCCACAAAAGGGCAGCAGCTTGCGTTAGCTCGCCATCAGTAGCACTTTTTGACAAGGAGACAGTGATAAACGCGAAGGGGCACGGCGTTAGGTTGCTGGACTCTAGTGACACCGCGTCACGTGACTCCCGGATGTGACGGAAGTTTCGCTGCTGCGCTCTTCTTAGGGTGCGGAATCGCACTTCGATGTGAGTTGCCATGTCGCACCGTCACCATTTCTTTAGGCGGTCACTGTCCCACATGACTGATTCCTCGGTAAGGAGATTCTCCTCCCGATAATCGTGCCACTCACCGTGGGATAGAAGAAGTTCGTCTCAGCGCCGCCGCCCTTGTCCGCCACTTCCACGAAGACGACGATGGTGAAGAGCAGCACCAGCGACGCAAACAAGATGCCGGGCAGGTTGCGTCGAAAGCATGTCTTCTCGGCCGGAAGAGCGTCGGGAGTCAAAATCTCCGTCTTGTCCAGGAAGCTGGGTGCTTCCTTCAAGTACCTGCGCCCAGTGGTACACCGAGATGCAACGCCCGGGTATTGACCAAGACAATTTATTATGCATAAGTATATACAAAATATGCACCACATATGAATGTAATGAAGACCCCAATTGGTCGCCAAAAAAGAAAACGTAAAGCAGGGACTTTCATGCTCCTCGGACAGTAGCGAGACATACTATAGGCCGTAGAAAAACACACGTGCGTAAAAAAACAAACAAAAAAGAAACCAAAGAAAAAGCCGTGTGGACAGCGTACACTGCAATCTGCCACAATGAAGTTATTCTAGGATGTGCGTCGCAGATGACACAACATAGTCTTATTTCATTGGAGTACCTTTGGCAGCGCCGTTATCAGTCGCACACGAAGCCAACACCATATGTGTTTGCGAAGGCGAAATAAAAAAAAAATGAACTGGTTTAATTCCGAGGGCAGTATTGTATTTGGAAAATGAAATTGAGTTGAAGAATTGACTTGAGTAATCATTGAGTCGAGGCAGGAAAGGTAGATTTCAAGCCAAAGGGAGGGTGTAGAATAATGCACAAAAGGAATAGGTAGGTGGAACAGTGCGTAAATTAGCGTACTGAGTGCCTCTAATGACAGTGGCAACCATTGTATGTAGTAAAAGGCGTACCTCTGGAGGCCGTGTTCGTAGGCGCTCTTCTCTGGTCCGGCAACCTCGAGCTCCACCAAGGCGTCGACCGGGGGTTGAGCCTCGTCCTTGACAGACTTGCTCCTGTGGTGCCTCTTGGACGACCGCTTCTTGACATCCTTGCTGGCTTTCTTCGACGCGCTGCTCATTGCTCTTCCTCTTCCTTCGCCTCGGGAGAAAGCCAGCCAGGCTTGCTTGCTTGTGCCTTGTGTCTTGGCTCCTACCCACTACGGGCACTGAGCATGAAACTGGCGGTTAATATGAAGGAGGAGGAGGAATAAACTTTATTAAGAACCAACAAGTGCCTTGGCCTAGGCCTCCCACGTGGGGACGTCGAGGTCTTGCCTCTTCGCCGCCTCGCGGGCTTGCTGGATGGCCCATAGCTAATCGTCGAGGTGGAAGCTGGGCAGGGCCGCGCACCATCTCGACGAGAGGGTCTCGGTATTAACATTCTGGTACTGGACGTGGCATTCCCACAGCATGTGAGGGAGCAATGCTACGTGTGTCTTGCATATCTTACAAATGTTCGTAGTGTATATGTCGGGGTAAATCTTGTGATATCGGGAAAGTGACGGGTAGGAGTTTGTTTGTAGCAGGCGTAAGGTAGAGTGGCCTGAGCTCGGCATAACTTGTGGTTAGGTGGAGGGAAGAGTCTTCGAGAAAGGTAAAATGACTTCGTAGGGTCGTTGTAACTGGTGAGACGATCGCAGTCAACGCCCTCATCTATGCGGCCTCCGGCACGGTTGACAAGACCTCGTGCAGCGGAGTGGGCTACATCGTTGAGGTTGGTGAGATGCGGGTGGACGTCGCCTGCGTGCGCTAGGAAAAGTTTTTTAATTAAGACAAAGGATGAGGAATAAATCGGTCGCCTAGGGCATGAACAAAGATTGAAGAATGACCAGCTTACATAGTCATAAGGATGAGCTAATACAACCAACTAGTGGGATGGATAATGAAGTACCAAATGAGAATAATATTAACAAGTAATTATTCTTGCGTCACCAAGAAGATCGCATATGGCTAAGCAGTCGTTCAGTCGCCCACTGAAGACGCCCCAAAGAAAAGAATATTTTGAGGCTGAAATGATCGCATTTCTTTCTTTCTTTAATTTGCTGTATCCTTTGTCCCAAATTTATTTCGGGGAAATCGACCCTGTATACATCTGCATTTTCAGATATTTACCATCTTTTAGATATACAGTCGAACCCCGCAATAACGAAACTGGCGGGAAAAAGGAAAATTTCGTCATTGCGAGAACTTCGTTATCGCGAAATAACACAATACGAGTAAGGAAATGACCAGAAAACGAAAGTGTATTACCAAAAGCTTGGCTTGGTCGGCCTTTACCATGCAGCAAACGCATACATCTTTCTTCGATGCGCATTAAGTGGTCCATCGCGACGTCATTATCGTGCGTTGCTAAGAACGTCCGAATCGTGTCGAACGCGTCAAACACATTTGGTGGGTTGGTAGGCTTCTCCGCGTGGCGTGCTCACTGGTCCTCAGTATCATCGTTTTAGCGCACGCTGTTCAAGATGGCATCGCCGTTCAACACTTCATGCACTATCACTTTTTTCGCTGCAGTAGCTGTCCACCACGCGGTTCGAACTGCGACACGCGACACTTCGTGAAAGCAGCACCACGCGAACTGCGCACACTACACGATGAATCGCTGTAGGTACGCAAAGCGTAGTCACGTGCCGGTAACAAGCCTATGGCGTTGCGGCAGCACATAAAAGAAAGGTATAAATTAAACAACATGGCGGCAACGCCCTTATTGCGTACGTGCCGTCATCATGCTCTTCTTCATCACCATCATCCAACTCGGACGCAGTGTTCACGGTCAGAACAAAAAATATGGTGTGTCATAAGCGATCGGTCATAATCTGAAAGTTTAACATCCTTTCATGCCTGTAGGCACAGTTTCGTTGGACGTTAAGAAATACACGCGCATAAAATTTTAAACAGCCTAATTGGGAAATCGCAGCAAGGACGTGGCCTGCTGAAACATACATACAGTGAAGCTCCCGGACATCTTTATGACTTTCATCTAATGCTCGAATACGCAAGCCGAGACTTGCCTCTCTTATGCTCACGTTCTATGACGGGGTACGGTGTACACGATGTCGATGATCATTTCCCATCGAAATTCTTTGAGGGATTTCCTTAGGTAGGCTATAATCATCATCATCATCATCATTCGTTTACCCTTAAGGGCCCCTCATGGGGCATTACATAAGGGGGGGGGGTAACAATAGGTAACCACGGGTCACAAGGTTACATGACATAAATACTGTTGGAAAAACAAGAAAAAAAATACAGTAAGGGGGGGAAAAGCAAGAAAAACAATAAAACATAACATGAAAATGGGAAGGCAGGTATAAACGCGCAAAGAACAGGGCTACTACTCGGCCTCCTGACAGTGGTGCTGTAACAATAAATCTTTAAATTTCACACAGTTTACCTCACTAACAATACCGTCAGGAAGTACATTCCAATCCGATATGGCAGTCGGTAGAAATGATTTGTTGAAGGCGTTAGTTGAACCATGAATGCGTTGAACACTGTGACAATTAAACAGACGTCGTGATGATCTCATGGGCGGCAGGATTAGGCTCTCGCGTAAATGAGGAAAGTTATAATACAGCTTATGGAAAAGGCAAAGACTTGCTATTTTGCGACGGGATGCCCAAGGGGTTAGACCAATCGAATTTTTGATGTTAGCGACGCTCCATCTAGAATAATATTTGGAACTTATAAAACGAGCAGCTCGATTTTGTATTGCCTCCAACGCCTCGATTAGGTACTCTTGATGGGGGTTCCAGATAGGGGATGTGTATTCAAGTTTGGTGCGTATAAAAGTTTCGTATGCCATTAGTTTAACTGTGGGCGAAGCAAATGTGAGTGATCGTCTGATGAAACCTAGTGATCTAGAAACGCTTGCAGAAAGTGACGTGATGTGCTTAGACCAATTTAGATTATCTGTTATTTCTACACCGAGATACCTATAAGATTCCACCTGTTGTAGAGCGGTATTGTTTATCGTGTATGGGAAGTGTAGGTGAGATTTCTTACGGGACACGTGCATAAACTTACATTTTGATACGTTTAACTGCATGAGCCAGGTCGAGCACCAGTTTTGAATTAAGGTTAAGTCATCCTGCAGCAATTTCTGATCGTTAATAGTAGAGATACGTCGGTAGAGAACGCAATCATCCGCGAACAAACGAATTGTTGATGAAATTTGAGCAGGAAGATCATTGATGAAGATTAGGAATAGAAGCGGGCCAAGGACAGAGCCCTGTGGGACTCCGGAGATAACGTTAGTGGCGGCAGATAGATGGCCTTCGATGACGGTGTACTGGGAGCGATCAGTTAAAAAGCAGTGAATCCATGACAATATCAGCGGATCAATTGAAAGGCAAGACAGTTTAGTCACGAGACGCTGGTGAGGAACGCGGTCAAAAGCCTTAGAAAAATCGAGGTAAATGACATCGGTTGCAAAGGATGAGTCTAGGTCTAAGTCAGTCGATAATTCAACAAGTTGAGATTCACACGAAAAGCCGGACCGAAATCCGTGTTGGTTCGGGAAGAAAAATGAATTATTGTCCAGGTGTTTTGCCAGGTGGGAGTAAATTCACACGAAAATTGCATGCAATAAATTTGCATGCAATACATGTTAGCGAGATGGGACGGTAATTAGATGTATTGGAGCGGCTTCCTGCCTTGAAAACTGGTACAACTCTGTTAACCTTCCACTCAGACGGGATTTGGCCGCTGGAAATAGACTGCGTGAAAATGATTTGTAGGACGCGACTAGATATTACTTTTGTGCCTTTAAGAATTTTAGCAGATATGTTGTCAGGCCCAGGGGCACTAGATATCTTATAGAAGTTATCAATCAGCTTGCAGATTCCTTCTGCCGAAATATTAACTGGTAGCATTTGAGGAAAATTGGGATTCAGCGGAACAGGAATATTTGCAACCGGTTCGTGGGTGAAAACTGAGGTGAAGTAGGCATTCATAACGTCAGAACGAAACTCCTTCGGAACGACAGAACCATCTTGATTTAATAAAGAGATATGCGAGCCACTGTGGTTGGGAGTTAATAAAGTCCAAAATTTTTTTGGATTAGTTCGAAGGATGTCCAGTATGTCTCTGTTGTAGAAGTGCCGTTTAGTGCTTCTCAGCAATTTAGTATAATTACTCAGACACTCGAAATACTTTTCCCATTTTAATGCTGAAGCGGAGTTCTTGGCTTCCCTGAATAATCGCTTTTTCTTATTGCACAAGTTTCTTAATGAATTTGTAAACCATGGTTTCCCGGCATCACCGCGAATGCAAACTAAGGGTACATATGATTCTACTAGCGAGATAAGTTTTGCTTTATACGAAGACCAGTTTTCATCGATAGTCCTGTTAGGAGCTGATTGTTCAAAGTGTTGAAGAAATACGGCCATTTCCTCATTGATTCGGGAAAAATCTGCTTTTTTGTGGACACGAATGTACTTTACTGAAAGTTGTCGTGAAGGAATGGAAACTGCAAGGCTGAAAATTACCAACTTATGATCGCTAAGGCCATCGATGGATGACAATGATTGAATTTTCTCGGGATCTGACACAAGGACCAAATCAAGAGTGTTACTGCCACGAGTTGGTATTCCTACAGTTTGAGCAAGGTTAAAAGAGAGAATAAGATAAAAAAAATCTCTGGAATGACGCGAAGGTGCAGTGATGTTGACCCAATCGATGTCTGGAAAGTTGAAATCACCGCAAACCATGAGGTTTGCGCTGGGAAACTGATTCTGCATATCAAGTAGAGTGCTGCTTAGGTCGTCAATGAAGGAGCGATCAGAATCAGGTGGTCGGTAGCAGGCTATGATAATAGTGGTGCGATGAGCAAATGACATGTTCACACAAAGGATTTCGCTTTTAGACATATTTGCAACGGGAGAAGAAACCAGGGTATCCTTAACAACAACCATCACGCCGCCTCCCCTGCGATCAAGTCTATCACGCCGAAAAAAAGAGAAAGATTGCTTATCTTGCAAAAGTTCATCATTGCGTATATCATCAATCGAAAGGGGAGTGTAGCCAAGAAGGAAGTACACATCGGAAATGGAAACCGGAAGTGGATGAAGAGACTCAAAACGGAAACCGGAAGCGAATTAAGCAAAGGAAAAAAATAATATCTTAGGCTTTCGCTAGTGCTGTCGTTAACGCTGCCTAAAGGAACTCTGACGTTTTATGCTTTATCAACTTCCTCGTGTTTCAATCGTGTGAAACCCGTGGTTGCTTCGATTCAATGACCACGTTATCCGTGCTCCTCTAAGAATACAGCGCCTGGGCAGTAGATCTTTCAGGGCATCCTCGAACAGTGGCACCACGCGACTTGCGCGCGAAGCACCATGGTCACGCAATAATTTTGGTGTCCATGCACGTAGCGCATTCCTATACGGGCAAGGGGAGCTGTCTAAGCCACGCGTAATGCATGCCGCGTGTCATTTGTAAACCGCAGCGCAACAATTTTTTGCGTGACTCACAGCAGCGCGCATGCGGTGTTATTAGAAGGCCCTGCATTTTTGCGGAGTTGCCCAAGCCGGCATTGTTCGGCGCTGTTTCCATTTTAAACAGGCACGCGGAGCCCTCGGGGAATTCATTAGCCCGCGCTACACGAGCGACGGCCGCCTCAAAACCGCCGCAGGAGGATGGGGCCATCGGTCACGCGCATTTGACAGCCGGACTAATCGCGCAGAAATAAACCTCCACGCCTCTGCAGGCACGATTCGAAGCACGAAATACAAAGAGATTTGCAACAAATGCCGGGGCAAGGCGTACGCACGTTTCTCGCAACGTTTTGTGTGGTCGTTGCTTTAATTCCCGCGTACGTGTGGCGACAAAATTTTCAGACTGCGTCCTACGGCTGCAAATAAATGAAGCCCATCTTTCTTTCAATATGGCGCAGACTGCCGGCTGCTGGGGCCAAATATACAAATGCCGGGTGACTCATTCTCAATGCGCATTCGCAGAAGCACTCCTGATGCGAACTCCGAGTCCTGGCCTCCTCATTCGTCAGCAAGGTAAGCAATGGTTTAGTAGAGGCGAGTCACTCACCCTGATTATTCTTGGGCTGTCGCATACCGTACTCTTTCGTGTATAGCCCGCCGCTGCATGTAAAATTGAAAGAAAAAAAAATGCGTATTGCCGTGAAGCCGCCTTTCTGGCGTTACCACAAAGCAGCGCAGTGAAACCAACTTGCGCACCGAAATTCGCGCATAACACGCTCCCCAATTTTAACTCTCCGAATTTTGTGTATATTTTGCGTGGATCATTACCAAGAAAATACGGTACGTTGGAACCAAGAAATTCTTATCTCGGCATCCACTGAAGCGGGTGCTATCACCTTTGTTGGATTTAAAATAGGAGTTGCACAATCTTATCACCGTATGAGATGAGTTATTATTTTAGGCCCCACCGAAACATGTAAACCTTTTTTTTATAATCGCAGTGCTTCGCAGTACATTTTTTAAACTCGCCGTAGATTTGTGCTATACAACAGGGGAGATGTTTAATAACTCGTTAAACGATAAAGCAAAGCGTCCAATAAATATTGAACGCAGTAGCTTGTTGCCTGTACCGTGACCGATTGCGGCGTATGCGCACGAGTGTAATGAAAAACACGCTGGCGACCCTTTCCACTTTTCATGGCTGCACTGCATATACTTCGCCGCGTAATATCACTCAAAGCAAATTTTGAGGACTCGATCTGTGCAACATTTTGTTACAAAAACGAGTCAGAGAGCAAACAGTAGCTTATGCAACGAAAGACTGACATGCTTAACGACTTCTTGAGCAAACTGTTTGGATGGCATATATCTCCAGGTACAGTTGCATCCAGTATGTTCCAAACATTTACGCTTTCAGTAGGAAAATAGTACTTGAATAAATTGGAATTCGCGTTTTCTATGTGTATTTTTATTTGAGCCCACTTAGTAATAATAATATGTGGGGTTTGACGTCCCAAAACCACGACATGATTATGAGAGACACCGTAGTGGAGGGCTCCGGAAATTTCGACCACCTGGGGTCCTTTAACGTACACCTAAACCTAAGTACCTGGGCCTCAAACATTATCGCCTCCATCGAAAATGCAGCCGCCGCGGCCGCGATTCGCTCCCGCGATTTGAGCCCACTTGCGTCACTCGCACGTGTACTACGACTGTAATGGGACCAACAACGTCAGTAAAGATTTTACTTTTCTTTTCTCACTGGCAGTTTATAAAGCTGTTCCGGTTTTGGTGACGCTCGTCACAGATGTCGTCACTTATTTACCGTCACAACGCTCTGTTTAAAAAGTAATTCGCCAAAAAAATTCTTTTTTGCCAAGCTTTTAGGCCTTGGACAGCAGACGCTTCACCGGCCATGTGCTTCTCTAATTTTCTCAGCTCTGCGTTGGTAATGAAAATCTGCCTCTTGTAGAAGGCTGTTGTCGCCCGCGTTTTTGCTTCGCTAATTTCGTCGTATTGACTACCGTACAATCCGTTATATAACGCTGCTTGCAGATGCACTGCCGGGTCCTTTAACTTGTGCCCGGGTACTCAGAAACTGACAGTTCCGGAGTTTCAATAAAGTCGTATGTCAGTCCTTTTGCTAAGAGCACAGGAAAAGGCCATTGACAACAGCGTGCAAACTTTCTTTATTTGCCCACACTTTATGCTTTACACAGTCAGTTTCACCAAAGAACATCGGTGTAAAGGTGAAAGCCGCCCTCTCTGCCAAACGGTGTCAAATTGCCCGGGTTGTGTTTAAAGCGGCGACAGCTTACGCGCAGGCGCGACCTCGTTAGCCTGCTACAGGCAATGTACACCATTATCGTTAACACCCTAACTAGCCGGTGTAGTTTCCAGGCCAAGTGATTGAGCTCCCGTGTCCAAAAGCGCGCTAATCACAAGGCTCAGCGCAGCGGAAACGACTCCTGCTTCTCCCTTTGGCGCGTTTCTTATCTCGTCGAGCCAAATTTGCACGCCATTACGCAAGGTTATTCACGCGACGCAATTTCACTCTCCCTCCTTATAGCCCTTCTTCTTCTTCTTCTTTCTTTCTTTTTTTTTTTTTTTCGTGTAGCGCAGGCGCATTAATACGCAACAAGTGCTGAGAGCCAATGTAACTGCACTTCTTATTACTGTTCTGTGAAGTCTCCGCATTGCCGCGGCGCCTTGATCATAGCGTGATTTACTTTGCTTGTTTCTTTCGAAGGGCTATGTTAGTAAAAGTACATATTTTAATACTGAGGCATATGCAGAAGGATGCGACGAAGCGTGTTGATACACAAGATGGTGCCGGGAAAGGATAGGCTCTCATAGGTTTCAAGAGGGCGACAACTGGAGTCCACGCACGCACGCACACAAACGTGCGCACACACACACGCACACACACACACACGCAGCGCGCTGTGTTTTTTGCAAGCCTCTGCTGCTTTCCTTATAAGCGTGCAGATCACAAAGTTCTAGAGTAGCACAAAACAAGGCATAAGTACGCAGTGTTCGCTTAAAGGATGCTGAGCCCGGTATTCCGTTTTTTGATAACGCAACCTGTCCGCCTCGGTGGTACAGCGGCTACGGTGCTCGGCTTCTGACCCGAAGGTAGCGGGTTCGAACCCGGCCGCGGCGGTCGAATTTCGATGGAGGCGAAATGGTGGAGGCCCGTATACTTAGATTTAGGTACACGTTAAGGAACACCATATTGTCAAAATTTCCGGAGCCCTGCGCTACGGCGTCCCTCATAAACATGTCGCGGATTTGGCACGTAAAACCTCATATATTATTATTGTTATTGATAACGTGACCAGCGCCAAAGCGATGCCTGCAATGGCATGCGATGACGTGTTCCTTGTGCTGGCCTCAAGCAACTCACCTTGGCATATCTGACTGAGCGATACAACGACACTGTACACGTATACACTGATGGTTCTGTGACTCCGCTCGTTTCGACTGCCGCTTTTGTGATCCCTCAACTGGATATTTCCCGACAGCGTAGGTTTGACCATAAGTCATCTTTAACAGCAGCAGAATTGGCTGCTATACGGGAAGCTGTTCGATTTGTATCCGACCGAGCACCACGGAAATGGACAATACTCTCTGATGCAAAATCCGCATCGCAAGCCCTTCATTCACGCTCAAGAAGAGGACAATATTACGTATTGGCTTCCGAAATCATACGGGCATTCCATCTCACGCAACGGAGTGGTCACTCTGTCATCTTCCAATGGGTACCCGGGCATTGTGGCTTGGCAGGCAACATGCTACCTGATGCTGTAACAAGCGCAGCCGTGGATAGCAGCACCGTTCTCGTAAAAATTTCGTATTGGCGAAGTGACGTGAACTCTTTGTTGTGATCGCTTATGCGGGAGTTCACAACTCACTGGTCTAACCCAGACCATCGGCATAGGCGTCTGCGGGAAACAGACCCTCGCATCACTTTTCGACACCCGGCTAAAATTAAGCGACGCCAGGCCATTTTG
Source organism: Rhipicephalus sanguineus (assembly GCF_013339695.2). Taxonomy (NCBI): domain Eukaryota; kingdom Metazoa; phylum Arthropoda; class Arachnida; order Ixodida; family Ixodidae; genus Rhipicephalus; species Rhipicephalus sanguineus. The sequence continues at coordinate 6,881,246 of NC_051183.1, forward strand.
CTGCACCGGATTCGACTAGGCGTCGCTTTCACTCGACGCTACGCGCACCTTATCGGCCGCGCGAACAGCTTGAACTGTGAGCGCTGCGAAGTAGATGAGACTTTTAAAGGGGTCCTGCAAAACTTTTTGAGCAGGGTCAAAAAGCGCTTAATTGGTGTATTCATGTGGGAGTAGAAGAGTAGGTCTGAAAATTAATATGCATAAAACTAAAGTAATGTGGAACAATCTTGGCAGAGAACAGCGCTTCGCGATAGGTGGCGAGACGCTGGAAGTTGTAAAGGAGTACGCCTACTTAGGACAGGTAGTAACCGCGGAGCCGAACCATGAGAGTGAAATAACTAGAAGAATAAGGATGGGATGGGGCTCATTCGGCAAGCATTATCAAATCATGAATGGTAGTCTACCACTATCTCTCAAGAGGAAGGTATATAACAGCTGCATCTTACCGGTACTTACCTACGGAGCAGAAACCTGGAGACTTACAAAGAGGGTTCAACTTAAATTGAGGACGACGCAGCGAGCGATGGAAAGGAAAATGATAGGTGTAACCTTAAGAGACAGGAAGAGAGCAGAGTGGGTCAGGGAACAAACGGGGGTTAAGGATATCATAGTTGAAATTAAGAAGAAGAAATGGATATGGGCCGGCCACGTAGCACGTCGGCAGGATAACCGGTGGTCATTAAGGGTAACTGACTGGATTCCAAGAGAGGGCAAACGCGTGAGGGGAAGACAGAAAATTAGGTGGGTAGATGAGATTAAGAAGTTTGCAGGTATAACGTGGCAACAGAAAGCACAGGACCGGGTTGATTGGCGGAACATGGGAGAAGCCTTTGCCCTGCAGTGGGCGTAGACAGGCTGATGATGATGATGATGATGATGATGATGAAAAAGCGCTGCCAATCGGTAGTCGAGGCTCCCGAGAACACGCGAACCAAATATTATAGCGAAGCGAGCGGCCTGGAATTTACAATAAATTCTCAAAGTCAGCTGAAAATCGCTCCCTCTTCTCTCGACAAATGATGTATTAGTGCGCAATATATGACGCGACTGTCGGCAGTTCCACCATTGGCTGATGTTATAATCACGATAACACCCTTATTATTACCTTCGTTGCTAATTTTGAGTTCAATAAGTAGATAATATGTATGTTTATATTGTGTTATGCCGTTGAAACACCGAGCAAACATTAATATTAGCACTTCCGGTCTCACTGACAGCTCGTCTGCTCGTAGTTGCGTGGTTGCGTTTTCTTCACCATGTGCAGTACCGAATTCGTGAATATTTCTGTGCTTTTGACCATCGCCGGTTGCCGTTGAGAGCGGCAGCCGTTCGAGTGTTGCCTCGTCAGCTGGAAACTGCATCGTCGGCAAGTTCTCACGACCGACCGAGGCAGGGGTGCAGCATTTCTCCGATAACAATGCTGGCGCCGGCTAGTTTAGGATACCTGTGTTCGCTGTATGGCGAGAGTCCCGTTCGCTGTCTGTTCAGTATGTCATCGATCTGTACCTCGGCGTATCCTGCCCGTAGTCTCCCGTTCCCGAGAAACCGCGACGCAGCAGCCAAGCGGACTCGCATTTTCAAGGTAGCTGCAGACAGCCGGGGGATGGGTCCGCGCCGGCCCGATGCCGCACGATCCTTTCTTCTAGTCTTTAGTTCTTTGTTGTCAGCCCGCACTGGCTGTGCGCCCGCATTTGAAGAGCAAACAGCATCGAAGTGCCCACCAACCGGCTTAAATGCTGTCAATCCAGTACCACCACTGGGAGAAGGGTGCACGCAGCTTTGCCGTGTTGAATACGATTCAAGCGCGAGCAGTGCGACGAGGCGGTGTATCGGAGTGTGGGTCGAAACCCATCTCAGCTGTCATTCGTTCCAAACGCGCACGCACGTTTGCGTCCATGGTTGACAGAGCGATGAAATCACTACGGCATTTCGAGGTGCACACCCAACATTACCAAACCCACTCGCAGTTTTCAAGCACGCGCGATACACGGTGCGATGGGCTCCGCTCGACGAGGACCACGCGAGCCGACCGGAAGTGGCGCCACAGACCACGTGGTTGCGCCCAGAGGCCAGAGAGAAAAAAATGAAGAAAAAAATTTCCGCCGGCGCTGACGTAACTCTTGGGCACCTCCTCGCACCTCCGCTCTCCCTCCCTCCACGCCCCGCGCAGCTTTCCGCGCACTCGCGGCGTTGGGCAGAGGGAGAAAGCTGCGGAACGTGATTTCTATAATTTGGTAACACCACTTAGACTTGACGGATTCGAAACATTTTTGCGGCATATGACTCGTGAAGAGTCATACGTCAACAATGAGATTATTCCAATATACCTAAGAAAGGTGTTGCAGGGCCCCTTTAACCCATATATTGTGCGACTGCCCTCTGTACGTGTGCCAACGGGAGACGCTGGCTTCAACGTTGGCCGGCTTCGGTGTGAACACTCTAAGTGAAACTAACCTATTTTCGCAGTTTCTGACTAGACAGCATCAACGTCTGCTACAAGGGCATTTATAGATATTCTCAAGAGTACTGGACTTGACAACCAAGACGACCACTGTGTTACGTATCGTACATACGCATCACTTCTTCCTGTTCCCATCACCATCCTCATCAGTCTTTTCCCCCCCTTTGCCCCTGTGCAGAGTAGCAGGCCAGAGCGCACAAGCTCAGGCCGACCTCTCAGCCTTCTAATAAATTCACACCGCACTAAATACGACTTCACACAGCAATAAAATATTTTCGATTTATTAATAATTTCACGCACGCTTATAATGAATTCATAGTAAAAAACAGCGCGAAAACACAAAGACGAGACAGATGAAACGGGACCAGCGCTGACTACCAACAAATGCGTTCATTTTTGCGATGCAAATATATACGCTTTTTGAACAGGGAAAGGATGGAGGGAAGGGAGAGGATTTTCCTAGCACATGCCCACCTGCCGGGCTTGTCAACGAAGCGTGGAACGCTCAACTGCGAAGATAGTTAATCTCTTTGTCAGTTAGTGCGATAGAAGGGGAGTTGATACAAGCGTGACCTGCCTCATGGATGGCGAGGGCTTCATATATTTCGCGGGCGCGGTTATCACTGTACCGGCGCACGATGCGCGTCTGGTGAAAGTTTGGGGTGCATCCATACGCGGCACAATGTATTGCTAGATTGCTACCTGTTTTCGTTCTAATGTTGTTGGAATGTTCACGAAGGCGATCGTTTACACAGCGGCTAGTCTGACCAATGTAGTTGCTGCCGCAGGATGTGGGAACCTCGTAGATAACACCCACACTGCACGGGACGAAGCGGGTGACATGCTTCTTGCACGCCTGACTTGCAGGACTCGAGTTGTTCACTCTCCTGCACAGTGAACCGAGTTTCATAGGTGCCGAATAAACGACGTTGACACTGGCGCGTGCCACTGACAAAGAGATTAACTATCTTCGCAGTTGAGCGTTCCTGCGTTACTTTGGTTACTATTATGTAACGAACTTTTCAATATACTTTGCTGTGTGTGATCTCTCGTTGGCCGATGTGCCGGGCCTAGTCCTGCAAGCCACCTTTTGGTTTTGACAGGCCTGTTGTACTATTCAAGATGACAACAAAGATTTATTATTATTATTATTATTATTATTATTATTATTATTATTATTATTATTATTATTATTATTATTATTATTATTATTATTATTATTATTATTATTATTTATACGGTACCCACACCGCCAGAAGGCATAGCAGGGGGGGGGGGATTTACAGTCAGCTTGAAAAGTTCAATTTTCGTATACAAAGCATGACAAGAGAAAACAAAGAAGAAACGGTAAGAACAGCATAGCGATAGATTCAGAGCAGGATGAGTCATACGTGGGATACACAATAAAAATGCCGAAACAAACTAGAAAGTTGAGCCACCTCGACAGGGCTTAAATAAGTACGTGATCTAATCAGGGCTTAAAGTCAGGGGGGTGGCCAGGGGGGCTCGGGCCCCCACTTCGGCAGGTCAGCTATTGCTCTGCAGCACCGATTTGATAAGCGCTGGAGCTTACTCTTTTTTTACCAGTAGTAATTTGTGCGGGGAAATTATAACTCCCCAATTTTCCGAATAATGATTTAATCGCGATTATTCCGTTGACGTGGCGTCAGCAAAACGCAAAAAAGACAAGTATTGTCGTAGAGCTTAATGCAGCTCCCCGAGACACCGCACACCACAGGTTACCACCCTGTTCGAATAAGCTCCTTGGCACAGCACACTGTTTCACGAGGCACCCGAGCGTCGAGCTACCTCATCGTGAGTCCGTCAAGGTTGACCTTGGTCTCATTACCAATCAATTTTCATTCCTTTAGTTGTGCATTGCGAGCCTGGTATAATGTCAAAGAAACATGCATTTTGCCTACTTTTTTTACGCAAGTAGGTCTGAAAGACAGCATTGTCGTGCCTGGGGTTCTCAATGCAGTGAGTCAACTAATGTACGTTCTGCGCTGCAGCTGGAGTTATCTGCTTTCAGCTCATATATATTTAAGGTATGAGGCCAAGTGTAAGAAAAAAAAATTAAAAAGCGATAAGCACTAGAGACTATTAGTCTACATTATAAAGCACGGCGTTTTAGCGCATGTGAGCATTATAAAGCACGTCCTATTTTTTGTTATTTTTTCATAATTGAAAATGTCATTAAAAATGGGCTTTACACGAACGCTCCTAACTCAAATTCCTCTCAGTAAAAGCCCTAACTTATTGTACGGACATAAAAGTATCTTTGTTCAGTGCAATGAACCAAAACGAATGAGATCAGATAAATATTAAATACATAGTGACTAAATAACCAAAAAATTATGCACTGACACTAGGAGCACCTTCGTATAACAGACAGCCATATTAAATGTTGTGGCACGATTTTGCCTATTAAAGCTCATTGCCCACCTACTAATGTGATAAAAAAGTGTGCTATGTTTCAATGGAAAATCTTTTTTTAGCAAAAATGTTATGACTTCGCGTACGGAGAAATGCCAAAAGTATGACTTCTGAGTAAATCAACAAAAAAGATTTGAAACAGGTGCAGCGCTTACACAAGGTG